>NC_088928.1:37432500-37475000 GCF_038396675.1 Hydra vulgaris
TTAGCACCTATTAAAATTAATTGCCATCTCATCCTACTTGGATGAGTTGGCAACAAATGCAGCTTGCAAAAACTTTCTTGACATGTTGTTTTATTACATATTGCTGCTATTTGCTGGTCATATTCTAATTCTTCTTTCATTCAGACACAAGAATTCTTTTGATATGTGTAGTTATGATTTTTTCCCCCCTAATGTGAAATGTTGTGGGAATGAAGTTAAACCTAGTCTCTGAAGTTAGAATGAAGTTAAATCTAGTCTCTGCTTTTTTGTGTAGACTGTCTTTTGGCTCAAACCTATGGATTCATAGATTTCCCTCTGTGTCATAGTCCTCAATTTTAAAAAGCCTCTACTTTAATTACTTCTTATTTAAAAAACGTCTTATTTTTCATAGAACAACAAAAATAATGGAAGGAAAAGATTATATATTATTAGTATAATTGATCTACATTTAACAGAAAGGAACTAACTGTCAATTTGGCATATGCAATTTTATTGTCATTGAATTCACAACAGGTTTTTCCATGTTTATTAACAAGAAACTAATTGCAATATTTACTGATTATGTCTTATAATATAGTTTTAAAATGTTGGTTTTATATGGCTTTCAGTTAAAATTTTTTTATATGTCATTAGAGATTTCTAATGACATAAAAAATCTCAGTAACAGATTTTTTTAGTCGGTTTCTTTTGCTCAAATTCTTACACACCAGCGTTTTTTCTACTAGTTTTCTGAAATCAAAAAGTGCTCATACCAGTGTTATGATATTAAATAAATTAAATATACCATGATAGCTGTCAAATTAGACAATAGCATTTTTTTTTGTTTTTTAAACTTTACTTTGATAATATTATTTTTAGATCCACCATAAGAAATGTAAATATTGGAAATTAATGGAGCAACAAACTAGTCAAGTTTTACCTGAATCAGGTAAAAAAAATATAGTTTTTGATAATGAAAAAAGTTCAGAGACAAAAATATACCAAAGTGCTGATAAAAGTAAAGAAAAATATTCAATTCTTCAATGGTCCAGCAATCGAAAAAAGAAACCTATAATAAACTTTTCTCCTGCATGCATATTTTTGGGTACACCTGAAAGTGAAAAGGAAGTTATAAGCAAGTCATTATATTTTTTTTTTTAGTTTTTTTAATAAGTATATTCTAAATCTTTATACAATGATAATCAACAAAAAATTTACATAATAATTACTTACACAATACATCTATAAGTTTATATAGTATATTTAAGTTTATATAATTCATCAAAGTTATAGTTTCTTTCAAAATACATCTCTATGTTATAGTTACTTGCACAATAGATCCCCACGTTATAATTATTTGCACAATACATCCCCACATTATAACTATTTGCACAATACATCCCCACATTATAATTATTTGCACAATACATCCCCACATTATAATTATTTGCACAATACATCCCCACGTTATAATTACTTGTACAATTCATACATGTTATTCACACAATTCATATTATAGTCATTCTTACAATCCAGATTACGGTTTTACATTATAAATTGTAAATCTTTAAAAATTTCAACAGTTCTGACATTTTTTTTTAGTTTTCAAAAATTAGTAAAAATGTCAATAGTATTTGTTCATGCTGAACTTAATCACAACATTTCATATTTTTTGTTAAGTAATCTTGAAGTGTGCTGAGTGTTTTTTATTTTGCACAAAAAGTCTTATGTTCATCATGTATGAAAACTATAATAAATACAATGTGGTTTTTTTTAGTTGTTGTTTTTTTTGTTTTATTAAAACTTGTTTCACATGGCTGAACCCTTTTTAGCATAAAGCAATTCATTTATGACAAATTTAGAGATATGACAGCTACATAAAAAATTAAAATGTTTTTGATTTTTATTTCAGAAAACTATCATTTGAAATATAAGTTTATAAAGACAGAATGCAAGTTAGTGCGAAATATACTTTCTGCCCATGGTTTCAAAGAGGTTTTTTTAATTTTGAATATATTTGCAGTTTAAATGTTGTTGCACATGTTGATTTTATTACTGTACAATGTTGTATATGTTGACTTTATTACTGTACAATCTTGTAAATGTTGGTTTTATAACCGCACAATGTTGTTAATGTTGATTTAAAAATATTATTGTATAATTTGATTTTTGAATAAAAAGTTATTAATGGCTTTTTGAGCCTATATTAAAAAGAATAATTCTAATAAAGATAGTGATTTAAATATTATTTATCCAAACAACATGTTTGTTACCATCTTTTAAACAATAAAGCAGAAACAAAAAATATTAAAAAAAAATACTTTGATACAATAATTTTGTAAAATAAATTTCAGTTTTATCAAGAAAATAATTTTATTGTAAAGTTGCTACATTATTGTTAAATTAATTGATATAATCAGAATTAAAGCATTATTTTATAAAACTACCAAAAGAGACTCTTGAGTTTTTTATTAGCATTAGAAAATTCAGCTGAGTTTTTTATAACATAAGCAGTCTTCTCTGTATGAAATTTAATGCCAGCGCCCAAAAAAGGTCATTTTTAAGCTAGTCTGCACAATTTAAAAAATTGATTTTTTTCCTGTCATTTAAATTAAAATAGCAAAAAGAACGCTTTGAATAAATACTAGACAAAATAATTAAAAAAAAAACTGTTTAAAAAAAAGCCATTTTTCATAAAAGTTGAACAAATAAACAAAAAAGTTTTAATGCGATTTAAAATAAAACACTTTTATTTTTTGCCAAGCACTTTTTTAAGCGCTCACTGAAGTTTTTGCAGATGTGTGGGTGAGCGCGAAAAGTCTTAACCACGAAAGCACTGGCTAAACAGAAAAGACTGCATAAGTTTTTGCATGCAATTTATCTCTTTTTTTAACATAGTTAAATGAAAGTTCTAATAAGTAACAAATTATAATTACAGGGGTGCAAAACAGCCCACTCCACAGTACACTATATATATATTTTTAATTATAAATGATTAGTTTGTAAGTTTGATACGCTGTGATCTTTGAAAAAATGGTCTCAGGTCAGGCTTTTTGTTTCATGAACTTTAGTTTGAATTTTCAAACAATAAAACTGTATCATTTTTAAAGGGACTTTTATCAAAACAAAATAATATAATCATTTAAATGTTGTTATTTACAAGGAGAATCATTAAATCCATTAAATGCAGTCGATTTGTGAATTTTAGAACATATTTTTGGCTGAAACAATTGCTTGATTGAATTACTCTTAGACCTAAAAGTTTTATAAAGAGATGCAAAATAAATGTAACAAGCTTCAGATTAAATATGGAAAACAGTTAAATGGGAGTTAATATACCCCAGGTTAAAATTAGGGGTGCACTGAGGTCTACCTTTGGCTGATGTTGATTGGCACAGGCTGATACTAATACAATAGCTGGGATGCATCATTGGGTATAGACTGATGCACATACATAGACTTTATATTTTATAATTTGCTTCATTATTTTATTACTTAATAATTTTAATTACTTCATAATTTATGCTTTCTAACCTAATATATTTTATACATACATGTTTTAAGTTTTGTCAAGCCTATGCATTAGTGTACCCCTAGCTTTAGTGCACCCCTAGTAAAAATAGTTCAACTTAAAAATTATTATTAATATCAACAACACTGATGAATACAATCACTTTCTCTTTTTTATTTTTATTTTTTTGTTTAATCTTTTTAAATTTAATTTGCTTTTAAATTTTTTTTAAACTTAGTTTGTTTATAAGCAGGAATAATTATAGTTATTTGAACTATAGTTAAATGTTTTTTTATAAGATTTTTTCAAGCAACAATTTCAATTTATTGTGGATGGGTTCATATCCTAAACCTAACGTATTACATGGTTTGACTGATTATCAAAAAGTTAATCACTTTCCTTGGTATTTAGATATTCCTTATTTTTATTTTTTTGTTTAATATAATAATAAATGCTGTATTTATGTTTTTTCATTTATATTTATTTATATTTTTACAGCTCCAATGAACTTACAAGAAAAGATAAGCTCTGTAAAAATATTCAAAAAATGCAGTATTTAAAAGTATAAAAGTTTTGGTTTACTTTTCTACTGTTTAATTCTTTATGTTACTTTATTTTATTTATGTTTAGGGTTATCAACACTTCAACTTTATTCCTCGGAGTTTTATTCTTCCAACAGAACTTAATGAATTTTATAGTAAGTTTTTTTAAATAAAAATTATTTTCTAAGCATTTTTAGAATATTTTATGAAAAAAGTACTTGAATTTCATCTCAGGATGAAAAGTTGCACTGAATATATTTCAGTGCAACTTTTTGATTGGCTAGATATATAAGTATATTTGGTTTTGTTTGTGTTATAGTTAGATCATAGCACATCATTTAGTGTATTGTTCTTGAATAAATATTGCAACCGAATAACACATTTAATTTGAAATATTATTTTTTATCTCTCCTTTTAGTTTATTAGCTTATTTATTTACTTATTTTATTTATTTATCATAATTATGTATTTGCTACATTTTTCTTTAATACTAAAATTTCACAACTCTTAACATTTTTATTTAACAGGTTGAATGAGTTTGGTTGTTATCTTTACTTACTACTACTTTGAACATTAACAAAGTCTGAAACTAGTACAACTAAGGGTCTTAAAATTACTAGAGCATCTAAACTCAATAACTGGTTACTTGATAACTGCTTATATTTGACTAAAATTTTGTCATTCAATATCTGGGATTTTTGTCTAAAATAACTGGTTATGTAGAAAGTTAATTTTGCTGACTGTTTATTATTATAAAACATACTTTGTAAAAAGACTAAACAATTTAGTATTTTTATTTTAAAAAAGTATGAAAAAACAACATCTAAAAGCCTAAGATATTATTTTTACAAGTGGTATATTTATGATAAATTAATTTTTATTGTTTCAAGTTAATTTAACTGTGTTGTTTGTGTTACTTTGTCTGTACACTTTTGAATGTTTGTTTTTTTTACTGTGAAAGTATATTTTTTATGTGATAGGTTGGTCTACCTAGAATCTAAATATATGTTATTATCAGTGAAGCAATTTATTATTATAATATTTCTTTAACTATTTTGTATGCAAAAAACGATGTTAAGATGACAAGATCTGGGAGTATTTTAAAAGTAGGCAAAACAACCTTCTTGTTAGTAACAAATGCGGGAAAAATATATTACATAAAAGTAAAAATATATTATTAAAAAAAACATTAGTATATAAATAAACAAAAGAGTAATTTATATAAATAAACTAAAAAGTAGTTTTTTACTAATGAAGAGTGATTTTTCAGAAATGTTTAATTAAAAAATGTTCAAAACTTTTGTAGTAAAACATTCCATTTTACAACAACACATTTTGCAAAAATTTGGAAAAAACTGCAACTAAAACTAGTTATAAAAATACTTTGGAACTTGATGTGTGTGCTCTTAAAGAGGTTTTTAAAAGTATTATTGTAATGACGCATTAGCTGATATAAATAAGAACAGGTCTTCCGAAGTAGCATTGATGCTTGCCAACCTGCTAAATTGTTTAATGCCTTTGGAAGTAGTTGTCAAGGAACTTAGTCAAAGAACTTGTAAGAATGACGAATAATTCTACTTTGATTATAAATAAAGATTCTTTTATTGCAGTAGACGGTAATGAGTATCTTATGTGTTTTAAGGATAGCTGTAATGGAGCAGGGCAACTAGCTTCAATGAAATCCAATGAAATGATTGAAAGCAATTTTTTTTCTACACAATAATAAAAAAGTTTATAATAAAACTAATGTATAATGGCATCTTATTATTTCATTTTATTTCTATTGTGTATATTTAAATGTACTATCAACCTCACTGTGGGGACACAATCTTAATGTCATGATAGCAACTCACTGTAATGATGTCAATACACTTCTCACTTGATGACACATCTTTCCTTTATAAGACTGTTTCACTGACATTAAATTATCTAATTGTAAAACACTATTTGTTGCAAAAAAAAATTGTTCTATACAATATAATAACACTGGATTTAAATTTTCTTTTGAATAAAACCTTTTTTTAAGGGCTATTCAAGACCCTTGAGCATTTAACTGTTTCAAAATATTCTATAAATCTTCTATTATATGTGTGTGTTTGTGTGTGTGTGTGTGTGTGTGTGTGTATTTTTAGATTTGAAAATTTACTTTTTGTGATTCCTTTTAATGCATGTATAACTATTAGGGGGTCTCAAGAATATAAAGTTTTCAAATATTGCTGTCTTACTCATCAAGTATATCTGTAATAATAATAGTAGTTTACTTGCAAAATTATAGCCCATTTGGACAATCTTTAGAGGACTCTTAATGGGTAGAAAGTTTCTGATTTAGGTGTTTGACTGTTTGCAACCAACTCTGATACAGTGTTATATGTGACACTGAAATATTAAGTAGAATAATAGATTATAGGTGCTCTGTGATGTGTTTATACAAATAAAACAAGATGTATAATTCTGACAAAAAATGTCTTCTATTTTTAAACTTCAAAATTAAATAAAAAGTGATTACAAAACTATTATCATGTAAATATTTCAAATTTTGGCTAGCAGTTCACAATTATACTCTGCAAACCTTTTTCCTATGTTTTTAAACATAAAACAAGAACTATTTCTGCTTTTTGTTATTTGTGACGGTTTCATTAAGGTGTTGTGTCAACGCTATGCCCTGCTCAGCAGTGTCATTGATGCAAATCAGATTCCTTACAATGAAAATATCTTACAACAAAGATAAGCATAACAAGCTGAAGATAAACATGAATGACAAATAAAAATGTTGAATCTTTTGTAATTATTGAGTTATTAGCTTAAAGATGGTTTCATTTCTGATCAATAGAAGTTTAATTTTTAATGCGTAGATGGCTTTTATCACCCATTGTGCTTTATGTAGCTCTTTTGTAAATGGTGACATCAAGCGGTAGCCCAAAGGAGAAGAAACTGATGCATCATTCTTTTAGAAAACTTGAGTAGTCTTTGATATTGGAATATTGGGTTTAGGAAACTTGTTTTTTACTAGAGCATGCTAATTGTATAGTAAATACTTCATTTGATTCATCATCTTCATTAGAATCTCCACCAACAAATAGTATTGTTGAATTTTTTGCACTGTCTAGTTTTTAGTCTGTAGCTGACTCTGTTGTTGATACACTGTCGACAGATACATCCAATCTGTCGACGATGAACAATCTTTAATGCAGCATTTTTTCCGCATCATCTACTTCCTTGATAATTTATTTTTGTTGTTTAGAAACTTTTTTTTCTTAAACAGTAAGCTTTTTGTCCACAGATTCAATTGATTCCATTTGTTATTATTGTTAAAACTTCGAAAACTGCCTGTTTTCATCAGTTTTTATAAGCTGTTCAGAATTGGCATGGCTAATGTCAAAAGTTGACTTATTTGTGTACTCTTTTTGGTTCATTTGATCAGTAGAGTTATAATTAATTGTTATATGATTTGCTCACTAATTAATATATTTACAAATTGTTGCTGTATTTCTTATTTTTACCACCACTTCATATACAGTAAAACATGTACAAATTGTGTTTACTAAAAGCAACAACAACAAAAAAGGCCTCCTGTTCATGTGACAATTATTCATGTGGCTTGTGACTCCTGTTTATGTGACATGTGACTCCTGTTCATGTGATATTTGCTCATGTGACATGTGACTCCTGTTCATGTGACAATAGCTTGTTGTTCATGTGACTCCTGTTCATGTGACAATAGCTCTACAGCAAATAATAATAAGAGCGTAATTTGTTTCTTTTGGTTATCCTTTTGTTTTAAATATCAAGTTGACCAATTGATACATTTATTATTTTGCAGATGAATTTATGAAAGATCAAGGACCGTGGATCATAAAGCCTTATGCTTCATCAAGAGGGCGTGGTATATTCTTAATTAATAATGTGAGTTTATTATAATATAATTTAATACTATTTAAACCTTTATTTTATAACTTTTTAAACCAAATTTATTTAAAAAAAAACACATTTTTTGTGTTTTACTTAAAATTCTCACAATGTTGTTTTTAAACATGTTTTATTGTTGCTGTAAATGAAGTATCACATATATAGAAGAAATTAATAAATTACTGGATTATGTAAATTTTTTACTAAAAATCTAAGTAATACCTCTATTTTCTTTTAATATGCTGATTTTTTTTATATACGACTGTTGATTTTGTATTCTACTTTTTAGAAAAATGACATACCTTTGGGAGACAGTGTGATAGCATGCAAATACATCAAAAACCCTTTTCTAATCAGTGGTAAAGTTATTAAATAGAAAATTAATTTTTTGAAATTAATTTTTTATTGGAATTTTTTATTACTTTTAGTTATTTTTTTCTTCCTTACTTGAATATTTTTCTATCAGAAAATGATGATGAAAAATGGAAAGCAATGGAATAAGTAGTTAATATATACAAAAATTTAAATGAACTATTATACATTAAATAAATTTTAACGAATTTGTTGTATTAAACATTTTAAAGACATAAGTTTTAATGTAAAAAAAGACAAAAAATAAAGTTTATTTTTGAAAAAAATTTTGTTTAAAGTTTAAACAAAATTTTTTTCAAGTTTTTTTTTTTTTTTAAATTATTCACCTTTCCAAGGCCAAGAAGGCCACTACAGTTGAGGAGGCTACTTTTTGTGGTTATAACCCTCTCTCAACTCTATAACTCCAAAACACGAACCTTGACGAACAAGGCCGCTGCGCGGAGAAACAAGTTGAGCGCAGTACTACCAGAGACATGATGGGGATTGAACTCGGAACTTCTTGCTTATGAAACGTGCGCTCTACCACTACACCACTACCGCATTGTGATAGTGATAAAATAGAAAAGGTTATATATACAAAAAGGTCTTTCATTCAAAAGTGAATGAAAACTTTTTTTTTTAAATTAGATCTTGTTCTTTTTCTTGGAGTTTTTTAAAATGAATTATTTCATAAGTTTGATAGTTTCTTAAAAAGTTTGACAATTGAAACAATCATTTATTATTACCTTTAAATTTTATTATTACCTTTAAATTTTATTATTACCTTTAACTTTATTATTACCTTTAAGTTTTATTATTACCTTTAAATTTTATTTTTCTATTTTTTTTTTTGAAATTAAGACTAAATTAAAACTAAATTTAGATCTTTAAATTTATTTTTCTATTTAATCTTTAATTAAGGTTTTAAATTTGACTGCCGACTGTATGTTGCTGTTACATCCTATGATCCTTTACGTATATATTTGTTTGAAGAAGGACTTACAAGGTACTAAATAAATTTTATCTTAACAAATCCAAAGGTTTTATCTAAACATATGAAAATACTCTTGTGTTATTTATAAATTTATTTTTTATGTAGTAAATTTTTTATGTGGTATATTATTTGTGAAGTATATTGTTTGTGCAAGAAGTTATGTGAGCCATTATAATATATTACTTTCCACTTATTAAAGAAGAATAAATTAAAAAAACTTAGCCCAGTAAAAAACTACAAATATTATTTTTCAAATAGAACCAACTACATGAACTACTAAAGGTATTTTCAAAATCTATCGGATAAAAGGAAAAAATTCTTTAAAATATATATCATACCATATTTACATTATAGAAGTAATAAAACTACCTGTGACCACAGGTAGTTTTATTACCTGTGGTCACAGGTAGTTTTATTACATGTGGTCATAGGTAGTTTTATTACCTGTGGTCACAGGTAGTTTTATTACCTGTGGTCATAGGTAGTTTTATTACCTGTGGTCATAGGTAGTTTTATTACCTATGGTCACAGGTAGTTTTATTATCTGATTATTTCTTGGTAATTAGAAAGAACAAGCTGTACAATCAAACCATTTAAATTAGTTTATCTAAGTGTTTACCATGCATGTGGATGAAAATATATACACTCATTTCATGCATATTGATGAAGAATTGTTAAACTGAATCCCATTAATTAGTTTTAAAAACTAAACAAATAACAGGTTTCAAAAATCATTTTAAAAATTGTGAAAATTAAAATTGACCAAAAATGAAAAAATATTTAATAAAAATTTCTTTTCCACAATAGCTGAAAATCACAAAAAAGTTTTTTATTTAAAAGTCATAATTTGATGTCTCACACGATCAAATTTTTTTAATTTAAAAATCATTGTTTGATGTGACACAATCAAATTTTGTGCAATGCAACTCATTTTGATCTGATGAGTTGAATGTATGATAGTGAACCCATTGTTGATTAGTAACATTTTTTTTATAAATAGGTAAGTCTAATTATAATTTTGACATATTACAGTATTATAGTAAAAATTGGTATTTTTAGTATAATGCCACTGCAATGGTGTTATAGTAAAAATACCCAGTCCTGATCTGCTAAACAGCTTAGCGTTGAATCTGATTGTAAAAATTGCTTCAACTTTTTCATAGTATCATATAATTAGGAAAATAGCATTATGGAAAACCATCTGAATTATACAAGTCTTATTGCGGTAGTGGTGTAGTGGTAAAGCGCTCGCTTCATAAGCGAGAGGTTCCGAGTTCGATCCCCACCACGTCCCTGGTAGTACCGCGCTCAAATTGTTTCTCCGCGCAGCGGCCTTGTTCCTCAAGGTTCGTGTTTCGGATTTATAGAGTTGAGAGAGGGTTATAACCACTATTAGGTAGCCTCCTCATCTGTAGTGGCCTTCTCAGCCTTGAGGAGGTGAATAACAAAAAAAAAAAAAAAAAATTTTCCAGCCTGCTGGAAAGCGGCATCTGTTATCCCTATCTTCAAAAATTCTGGAGATCGATCTGATTTGTCTAACTACCGTCCCATAAGTCTTCTTCCTATTATAAGCAAGGTTTTTGAATCTTTAATTAACAAACACTTAATTTCTCATCTTGAATCTAATAACTTACTTTCTGACCATCAATATGGATTTCGATCTTCTCGTTCTACAGCTGATTTGCTAACAGTAATAACTGACAGGTTTTATCGTGCATTAGATGAAGGTGGAGAGGTTAAGGCCATCGCTCTTGACATTTTAAAAGCTTTTGATAAATTTTGGCATGCTGGTCTTCTCCATAAGCTTTCTTCTTTTGGTGTATCTGGCAACATCTTTAAGATTATTGAACTCTTCCTTTCCAATCGTACTATAAAAGTTGTCCTCGATGGACAGCACTTTTCTTCTTATTCTGTAACTTCAAGGGTTACTCAAGGTTCTATCCTTGGCCCTATACTCTTTTCAATTTACATTAACAATATTCCAGATATTCTCACATCTAAGGTGGCATTGTTTGCTGATGATACTACCATTTATTCTTGTCGTGATAAGAAACCAACACTCTCTGATTGCTTGGAGGGGGCATTTGAGCTTGAAAAGGATCTCACTTCTGCTACAGCATGGGGCTCACAGTGGCTGGTGAACTTTAATTCAGATAAAACTCAATTTTTTTCAGCCAATCGTTATCGCAATAGTTTAGATCTTCCTATATTTATGAACGGTGATGTACTCAATGTGTCACCTACTCTTCATCTTCTAGGATTAACTCTTACTTCCAATCTTTCTTGGAAACCATGCATCAAATCAGTTGCAAAATTAGCATCTGCTAAGGTTGCATCTCTTTATCGAGCTCGTCACTTTCTTACTTTGGATTCTATTCTCTATCTCTATAAATCTCAAATCCGGCCTTGTATGGAATACTGTTGCCATATCTGGGGCGGATCTTCTAATGATGCCCTTTCTTTTTTAGACAAGGTGCAAAAACGCATTGTAAACATAGTTGGACCTGCTCTTGCAGCCAACCTCCAACTATTATCACATCGTCGTAATGTTGCTTCTCTTTCTCTTTTCTACAAATACTATAATGGGAACTGCTCTAAAGAGCTAATGTCTCTTGTGCCATCTACTAAAATTCATTCTCGTGTTACTCGTCATTCAATTAAGTGTCATCCTTTTTCTGTGACTGTTCCTAAGTGCTCCAAAAACGCTTATTTGTCTAGTTTTTTTCCTCGAACATCAGTTCTTTGGAATTCTCTTCCTTCATCTTGCTTTCCTGATTCATATAATTTGCAATCTTTTAAGTCGTCCGTCAATCGTTATCTTGCTCTACAATCTTCATCTTTTCTCTTTCAGTAACTTCCAACTTTAATTAGTGGCTGCTTGCAGCCTTGTTGGAAGATGTTTAAAAAAAAGAAAAAAAGTATGGAACCATGGGCATCAAACTAAAGAAAAAATTTCTGATAATTTAAATTAAATTTTTTTTTTGTTGTTACAGTTTTTAGTAAATAAATAAATAATAAATATCATGATAAGTTATTTTTAATTAATAGAATATAATGATAATAATTTTGTTTATATAATTATTTTAACTTCTTTTGTCCTTATGACTGTTTATTTATAAACAGTTTTCTATATATGATCATAAATAAAACTTTTTTTTATGGTTTTATGTATGGCTTTATCATATCAGATTGATAAAAATTGACATCAATCTGATATAAACTTTTACCAATCTGATATCAATTTATATCAACTTGATATCAACTTTTATAAATTGGGTGTCAATTTTTATCAAGCTGATGTCAACTTTTATCAATCTGATATGATAAAGTGTTATGTCTGGAAGTTTTCCAAACATAACACTGGCCCTGTCAAAACTGTTATTTTGTCAAAATGTAATTCTTTTACATCTCACAAAGATAAACTTTCTTTGATCTATTGTACATCAGTGCTTGTGATGTCTCACAAATATTGTCACAAATTCGTGTCTAACTTGTGAAATTTGGATATTTGTATTGATAGTTTTGGAAAAACTATCAATACAAATATCCAAGTGAAAAAGTTGTGAAAATGTTTTGGGTTAAAATTTAATGCTTAATTGCTCAATGAAACAGGTGTAGTACTAAGAATTATTTGTTACTGGTATGTATACTGCATGTATAAATAAAAACTCAACGGAAGACACACACTGAAAATGTACAAGAGTATAAATGTCCTGTTCGTATGTTTAATTTATTTATTTTTCTTATTTAGGTTTTCAACAGTCAAGTATGACATGAGTGAACAAAATCTGCAAAACCAAAGAATGCACCTGACTAACTACAGCATTAATAAGTCAAGCAAAAAATTTGTAAGGTAAATGTCTTAGAAAATAACAACTATAAAAAAGTTTTGTAAAAAGAAAAGTGTAAAAATGTAAAAAGAAAGCTGTTTTGAAATACCTGTAGGTCTGATATACATTTTTTTTTAAATCTCTAAGTTAAACTCTTTTTAAATTTTTTTTATTAGTTTATACCTTTTTGTTAGTTTATACTTTCAAATTGTCTCAATGAGACCAAACAGGTAATGTATGTCTTGTTTGATTTAAATTATCTCAATGAGACCAAACAAGTAATGCATGTCTTGTTTGATTTAAAGTATGAAAGTAGAAGGTGTAAGTGTTAAATTTATTTTTAGCAAAAACAAAACAAAAGGCTTGAAGATTTTTTTTAATGTTGATTGAATAATAATTGACTGGTGATCAGATTGTTGATCAGTGGTGTTGTTGGTACATGCCAACCTCTTCAATTTACCATACTATTCTAAATGTTTGTTAACTAAGGAATTTCGTGTCTGTACAAAATGGTACTTTGACTTTCAAAACTTAGGACAATGGTACATAGGCAGGCATAGCACACAGCTATGCCTGCCTATGTACACAGGTGAGAGATATTTTGCAGTTTGAAATAGAGTTAGAATCACTAACAGGTTTGTTAAAAGATTTTTTGATTATAAACTGTTTTTGAGCTTTAAATCAAATAACAATGTGTTTGTGCCGCTTGATCATCATAAAGTGACTTTTCAGTGGTTATCTGAAATGATGCTTTGACTTTTTTTAATTTTCGAAATTATTTTTGAAACAAGCAATCTTTTCTGCATTTAGTGGTGTATTTAAAGTAGGTATTTTTTAAATCAATTTAAAAAATATCTGTTTAGTTCATAACATGCATGCATTTTAATTGATATATTGACATGTAATTGCAGCAAAATTCTTATTAAGTCCTCTACTCTTAGGATTATCTTTCTCTACTGACCTCTTATGGAAACTGTATATACAATCTATTGTGAAGTTAGCATCTGCTAAGGAATCTACCTTTATAGTGATCGCCAATTTCTGATCTCTGATTTACCTACCTCTATAAATTTCTTAATCTTTCTTGTATGGAATGCTGATATCATATTGGGGCTGGTTCTACTAATGATACTTTTTCTCTATTAGAAAAAGTTCAAAAATGCATTGCAAATGTATTTGCAATGCATTTACTCTGACTGCATCTACTCTAACTGCATCTACTCTAAGTTTGAGCCTCTGCCCTCACTATTGTAAGGTTGTATATCATTATCTTTTCTTCATAACCATGGTTTTAAGTCAGCTATCACCTAAATGTATATATGTATTAGGGTGGGTCAAACACCCTTTATTTTTTAAATTAAAAGGCACTGTTTTCCATGTGGGCATATTCTGTGATCAATAAAAAACAAAATTTAACTTACTTGCAAAATTACTCACTCAAATTTTTGCCTCATAAAGTCATATTATGATAAGTTAAATGCTTTTAATTAATTTTTTTTTTCAAAGTAAATTGGGATATCTGTGCGGTCATCAATTAAAACATTAATTCAGCAAATTAGAGACTATTAGGACTGCTTTAGGCACTGTGTTTTAAGTTTTTTATTTTAAAATTTTGACCTGGTTTCTCAAAACCACCAGGTTTTTGCATATGATGGTTAGCTATCGACAGCAGAAGAAATATTTACGACATAAATTTATAAAATTAGATAATTTTACAATTTAACATTCACATAAACAATGTAATAATTACATAACATAAGTCAAAGAATTTTTGACAACTTGTTTTTAGTATTGACTGAAAACTTAAGTCTGTTCTTAAACTTAAAAGCATCAAAGATAGCTTTAATTCCTCATCCTGGCACATGTGCGGAAAGTCTTGGATAAGCTTTAATCCTCTCTCATCCTGGCACATGTGAGGAAAGTCTTGGATAAGCTTTAATCCTCTCTCAGCACAATCATTTACTACAGTTAATTTTTCAATGAATGTTTTTAGTACTCAATATTCTGAGAAATTATTCCAATCTCTTAAATAAAATATGTTTAAATAAAAAGTGTAGAGAGCGATAGCCTTTCCACATCTATCTAATGCATGATAAAACATATCAGTTATTACCGTTACCAAATCAGCAGTAGAACAAGAAGATTGAAATCCATATTGATTATCAGAAAGTAAGTTATTAGATTCAAGATAAGAAATCAAGTGTTTTTAATTAAAGACACAAAGACCTTGCTTATGATAGAAAGAAGACTAACAGGGCAGTAGTTAGACGAGTCAAATTGCTCTCCAGATTTGTTGAGGCAACAAAATCTGAACCATGCAAGTGAGGTGGAGTAACAGATTTGCCTTTATTGTAAGCATTGTTAAAGATTCTCAAGAAGTCTCTGGAATTTGGAATTTTTGAGATAATATACAAAATTTTGTGAAATGATATTTTGAAATAGCCTTTAGATTTAATCAACAATCAATATAATTTAAATTAATTCCAATATTATATTATACTAGCTATCCGGACCCGTAAAATATGGGTCTTGGTAAATCTACTTCACACCGACTTTTTCTATACTTATTCCTTACTTGAATATCTTTTAGTAAGCGGCAGAAAATAAGTTTTTCTATATACATATAGAAAAACTTATTGTTATACTTTTTAAAGCTATGAAAATTTTTTTTTTTTAATTAACTTTAAAAAGCTTTAAACGTTTTGGTAGCCGTTGCATGAATCGCTATTTATCAACAGATTGGATATTAGTACCTGTCTAAATAATATTTAGAATATCCACTTGAAATGTGTTAAATAATTACCATCGGTTCAAATTTCAAAAAACATGGGCTTGAATGATCACTTAAATATGTGGAATAATGGTCATGATAAGCCTATTCCACTCCGATCATTTTAATAATTTTGCTTAATTTAAATGAATTTTAAAAAAGAGCAAAATATAAAAATCTTTTTTTTGAGTTAACAATTTATGTTCAATATTTTATAACTTCTATAAAAACAGAAGAAAAAAACAAGGAAGGACCTATTATTTTTTTCTTTAATAAGTTTTTATTAATTTTTTTCAGACCATTCGCAGCTTTTTAGGACTCTTGCCCTGGTAATTTTAAAGAAAATTAAAGTTTGCATGTGAAGTCTCTTTTCTATAAGAAAAAAAGTTGTCTCCTTAATGCGGGTTAAATGTGCAGGATTAGCTAATTACTTAAGCACATTAATAACATAAGTATCTCTATCATGACATATGCGCAAAAAATTTTCAACGGTTTTTTCATATTTTTAGAAATTTTAAAGAGCTTTTCAAAAAATTCTCTCCCTTTCATTCGTTATAGTATGTAATATCTTTATATATGTTATGCAAATAATATCCATAAGCCTTTTAAAATGTTTCACTTTGTATTCTAGAAAATTAGAAAAGGTTAAAAAAAAAATTAAGTCTGTAAGCAAAAGGATTGGAACACACACAAAGCACTTCAACCAATTTGGCATGCTTTATCATCTTTTAAAACTGCTTAATAAATCAAAGACTTATAAAACTTGACAAAACGACATATAAATGCTATGAATCAAAATTAAGGAGATATTGTCAAAATGAAAGTAAAAGTAAATCTGTAAAATGTGATATAGTTTACATAACTTGAAGTTTACATATTAGATATTTGCATAGACTTTCGTTCAAATAGATAAAATAGAAATCTTTACGGATTGTGGTTTTAAAAAAATGTCTAATAGCTTTGTAAAATAAAAGATATTTTTATTTACACATTTATCAACAAATTAACAAAACATAACAATTTTCAATAAGTTTTCAATTGTATGACTATTATGAACAAACATATCATCTGATTAATCTAAAAAAATTAATCAAATTAAAAAAAGGAAAAAATACACCACTTGTATTAAGTCAACTTATTTATCATATTATAATATAATAAGGAACTTAATAGCAGTACTCATTCAAGCATGTTTGACACAGTACTCTTCACTGCCATTGCAACCGAGGTAATAGCAAGAAAAAGTCGCAGCACTTTTTTTTTTATAAGAAAAGTCAACAAAAGTGTATGCAAATATCTAACTTATGCAAACTTCAAATTATGTAATGTTAAAAACATACTTAAACATATGTCAAGTTTTATAGTTTTACTTTCACTTGAAAATTGGATTGCAACAACATCTCCTTATGACTTGATCTGTAGCACTTATTTCCTTTTCATCAAGTCTTTTATTTGTTATATACTTTTAAAAATTTCAATTGATAATATGCCTATATGCCGAGTTGTTAGCACGCAGGGTTTCTGATGCGGAAGCCCTGGTTTGATTCCGACAACTTTCTTTTTTTTTTTTTTAAATTTAATCTGTTTTGATTTTTCTAAAATAAAAAAACAATACACTTTTGAAGGAAGAAGTTTGTTTTGAAAGAAAGTTGTTTTGTTTTGCATTTTAAATAACAAAAATTAAAAAAAAACAAGTTGATGATTTGAACTTGCCCCACGGTGACGTTAACTTTTTTGAAACAATATGGGGTTTCATAAATATGTTTTTATTAAGAACATAATTGAAAATTCTAATTTTATATTTAAAATAAACAATTTTATTAAATTTATAATTTTTAAAAATTATATAAAGTTAAAAACACCTAATATTAAGGTAATAAGGAAATTTTAAGTTTTACAGCTATTTTACCACACCCCTGTTAAACATTCTAAACTGAGTGTGCAACAATGACAGAATTTAGATAACCATTAAAATAGTATTATACTCCGTATAATATTCGAAGACTCAAATTGGACGCTTTTAACTGATAATGCACGAGGCATTTTAGGTAATTTTTTTATATTTATATTTTTTATATTTAACTTTTAAAAAACATCAGGAACAGGCAAATTGATGTATTTTGTTATATATTTTTTGTTTTGTTATTATGCATAAATAAATTGATTTGCAGTTAATAGATGTGGTGTATTTTTTCCTTTTTTTAATTCGATTAATTTTTTTAGATTAATCAGGTGACGTGTTTGTTCAATAAACATACAATTGAAAACTAAAGCGTGTACATGAAATAAATGTGAAAGTAGAAAAACAATTAAAAAGAAGTACTCCTCAATTTTTATTTTGAACCAAGTAACAATTTTAATTCAATAATATAAGAAGTTCAAACATTAAAAAAAAAATTAATTAATCCTTTGGGAATCTAATAAAATTTCGAGCTTTTGCTTTAGTGGTACCCATAAGCTTGCGCACAGAATAAAAATCAAAACTATTTGATGCTTTTTTAAATAATATTTTAATATCTTTAATGTTTCTGCAAAGCTTTTTTGCTTTTTGCATTTTTCTTTTAATAATAGCCTAGTACTTTTCAATAACTCTCAATTCTGGGCAGTTTGGAGGATTTTTTGTTTTAGGCATAAATTTCACATTATTCTTTTTATACCATTCTATAGCTAGTTTACAATAATGAATTGAAGTTAAATTAGGCCAGAACACAGGTCTGTTATTGTGTGATTTAATGAGAGGTAAAAGGCGTTTTTGTAAACATTCTTTAACATATATTTGACCAAAAAGTGTGGACTGAGTAATATAAGGTAATGATTTTTTGCCACAACTGCAAATAGCTTGCCAAATCAAAGCTTTTATAGTGAACTTGTCATGTCTTGTGTATTTAAATTTCTTATCTACTTTTCCTCTATATTTGGCAATATAATAAACAGCACCAGGAATTTGTTGATGATCGTACTTGATATAAGTTTCATTGTCTTCAATAATACAGAAATTTTTAGAAATAAAATTGTCATAAATCTTTCAGCTGCGGGTTCTTGCACTTTTTTGTTGAATTTCAGAACGGTTGGGCTCTTTTTGTGCTTTGAAAGAATGAAGAGCATGTTTGTTTCTAACTTTTGCAACAAAACTATGAGAAAATCCATATATTTTTGCGCGTTCCTTAGTGAAAGGCTTGGGTTATTCTTAAAACTGTTAACCAGTTTTCTAACTAGTTTTATATCTTTAAAAACCTTCCTTTCTTCCACCACCAGATTTGCGTTTGATTGATTTTGTTTGAGAAAAACATTGAATAACATGACTAACGGTGTATGGATGTATTTGCAATGATTTTGCTATCGAATTGAAGCTACTATTTTGTGAATATTTGTGCATAATTTTTTCTCTTACATCTTCTTCTTTTGTCATTTTTAAAAGTAATTTCAAGTTAAATCCAAAAACTCACATATTTTTTTGAAACCACAACACGTTGTAAACAAAATACAAAACAATTAAAAAGATTTTAATATAACCACTGAAAAGAAATGACGAGGTTATTCTTTCACATTTATTTTGTGTACACACTTTATTGAAAATTGTTATGTTTTGTTAATTTGGTAATCTTTTATTTTACAAAGCTATTAGGGATTTTTTTGAAACCACAATCCGTAATGATTTGTATTTTATCTTTGTGAACCAAAGTCTATGCAAATATCTAACATGGAAACTTCAAGTTATGTAAATTATTAAAAATTATATCAAATTTTACAGATTTTTACTTGAAAATTTCTTTGCAGCAATATCTCCTTAATTTTGATTTATAGCATTTTCCGGGTTTTTCATCCATTCAAAACAAACGTGACATCCATTTAAAATAACCATGACATTAATTTAAAACAACCATGTCATTCATTTAAAAAATTGTGACAATCATTTAAAACAATCGTGATTTTCTATTAAAATATTTAACGCATGCGCAATCTCAACATTCTATATTATTTGAAAAAAAAGGTTTTATTTATATATTTATTTATTTAATATTATATAAATTTATTTTTATTAATATAATATTAATTTATTTTAATTTAATGGAATTTATTTTAATTTTAAATAGATATAGTTTTAAATGGATGCAAAACCCTGTAAGTAAGGCGTAAACACATATAATGGGTTTTCCATTCATTTAAAATTAAAATAAATTCCATTGAATTAAAATAAATTAATATAATATTAATAAAAATGAATTTGTATAATATTAAATAAACAAATATATAAATAAAACCTTTTTTTTTTTGAATAATATAGAATGTTTATACTGCGCATGCATTAAATGTTTTAATAGAAAATCACAATTGTATTAACTGATTGTCATGTTTTAAATGAATGTCATGGTTGTTTTAAACAAATGTTATGGTTGTTTTAAATGGATGAAAAACCCGGTATATGTTTTATAAAGTGTAATAAGTCTTTTGTTTATTAAACTGTTAAAAGATGATATAGCATGCCAAAATGGTTGAAGTGCTTCGCGTGGGTTCAAATCCTTTTGCTTACAATTAGTTTTTAGTTTTTTGATCTTTTCCAATTTTCTAGAATACAAAGTATAACATTTTTAAAGGCCTATAGATATTATATGCATAACATATATAAAGATATTATATACTATAACAAACAAAATGTAAAGAGTTTTTTAAAAAGCTTTTTAAAATCTCTAAAATCATTAGAAAAATTTTAAAAATTTCTAAAAACATGGAAACACTGTTGGAAATTTCTTGCACACATGTCGTGATAGAGATAATTATGTTATTAATGTGCTTAAGTAATTAGTCTGCATGTTTAACACACATTAAAGAAACAACTTTCTTTCTTAAAGGTAATAGATTTTACACACAAACTTTAATTTTCTTCAAAGTTAACGAAGCAAGAGTCCTAATAAGCTGCGGATGGTCTGAAAAATAATTAATAGAATCTTATTAAAGAAAAAAATCAAAAGGTCTGCCCCCTTCTTTTTTTTTTTTTAATATTTTTATAGAAGTTTACAATAAAGTATTGAACATTAATTGTTAACTCAAAACAAAGATTTTTAAATTTTGCTCTTTTTTAAAATTTATTTAAATGAAGCAAAATTATTAAAGTGGTCAGTGTGGAATAGACTTATCATGACCAGTATTATACAGGTCATGGTAAGTCCGTTATTCCACGTATTTAAGTCTATTTCCCCATGTGTTTTAAAACTTTTTATACCGACGGTAACTAAATAACACATTTTAAGCGGGTATCTACATAATATTTAGACAGGTACTAATTTCCAATCCATTGATAAATAGCAATTCACGCAATGGCTACCAAAACATTTAAAGTTTTTAAAAGTTAATTATAACAGAAAATTTTTTTGTTTCAAATCTTTAAAAAGGAAACAATAAGTATAGTATTTCTATATGTGTATAGTTAGTTTTCTACCGCTTACTAAAAACTATTGATACACAGAATAGGTATAGAATAGGTCGGTATGGAATAGATTTATTAAGACCTGTATTTTACGGGTCTGGACAGCAAGTACATAATAACAAAACAAAATATTTGAAAAAAAAGTTTTATTTACAAAAAAATTTAACTACATCTACATCATCAACTAACAATTGGTAATTAACCAACTACAATAATACTAATTAAGGTCAACTTTAGGATCTATAAAATTAACATCTTGTCAAGATACAATTTCAATACATCACCTATAAAATAGAACATGTTTCATTTAGTAAAACATTAAAAAATTAAACTTTAGTAACTTTAAAAACAAATTAAAAATTAAAAAATACATACTATTTACAAATAAAAGTTTATTCAAGAATTATATCATTTATGATAATGATAATAGAAGATTCAAAGATATTTCAGAAACTTATTAAATAGGAAATACAAAAAACTTACAGCATGCACATCTACAATGCCTCATGCATTATTAGTTATGTTCTTAATAAAAACATATTTTTTAAACCCCCTTACTGATTTAAAAAAGTTAAGGTTGCCGTTCATATCATCATCATCATCTATTTAAAAAAAATTAAGGTTGCAACTTCTTTCTTTAAAAGCGTTTTACTTTGTATTATAGAAAAATCGAAAAAAATAAAATTGAAAAAAAAAAAAAATGCCAGTGGTAGGAATCGAACCTGGACTTTTTGCATTAGGAGATCTGCGTGCTAACCACTCAGCCACACAGCCATATTGTCCAAAGAAAATTTTAAAGCTATATAACAAATAAAAGACTTAATAAAACAGAAATTAGTGTTACAGATCAAGTGTTAAAGAGATATTGTCGCAGTGCAATTTTCAAGTGAAAGTAAAACTATAAAACTTGACATATGTTTAAGTATGTTTTTAACATTACATAATTTGAAGTTTGCATAAGTTAGATATTTGCATACACTTTCGTTGACTTTTCTTATAAAAAAAAAGTGCTGCGACTCTTTCTTGCTATTACCTCGGTTGCAATAACTGCCAAGAGTATTGTGTCAAACATGCTCGAATGACCATTAATAAGTTCCTTATAATATAATATGATTTAAACTACAGTGGTTATTTTACTTTTTAGATTGAAGTAAATATCCTTTATTTGAAGTAAATATCCTTTATTTGAAGTAAATATCCTTTATTTGAAGTAAATATCTTTTACTTGAAAATCTTGATCATGATGTTATGTAATTATTACAATATTTCATTTTGTAAGAAACTATTGATTTTCAAGAAACTATAAGTGATTTTCAAAACTTTTAATCGCTGCGCTTGAAATTGATTTGTTAAATGATCCATACTTGATCAAGGCCCGGATTGCACACAAATCTAAAGACTGCCAATGGTGCTTTTAGAAACCATTTTACATGAAATAGCCCAGTAAACATGAAATAGCCCAGTAAATTCACCATCTTGATGAACTGTTGCTTTACAAAACTTAAAAATTTGGTAGTTTATCTCTGCCTAGCAAAACCAAAACAAGCTTTGCCAAATGCTTGTAGTCACCATATGGAAAATTCTCTATGAACTAAAAACATAAATAGTTTTAACCTTAATATGGAGCTCATATATGTGATGGCTGCAGGCAAACAAATATAGAACGATCTGTTTATCCATTTTTCTAGCAATACACATGCTCCCAGCCTCCAGCCTTAATTTGGTTTATTTATTTGAAGAGAAAAAAAAAGAAAAGGATAATGAAAATTATAAAAATATCAAGATACAAAAATATTCTACAATATACTATTAAGGGTACAAATTTTTTCTGCCTGTATTTGAAGATGTAGTGTCAAAACATACACTTTGTATCCTTAAAAGCTTTTGCTTGTCTCACAATTATCTGTGATAGGACTCCAGTAAGTTGTTCTTTATTAAAACTAGGACTTAAAATCACTAGCGCTAAGCGCTCAACATTTCTATTTTCACCATAAAACTTACTATTTTACAATATTTGTGTCAAAATGAACACAATGTAGTTTTCCCTGGGTTGTTTCAATGAAATCTTCTTTTATTTTTAAACCATTATCACTAATCACATCATTTGAATGAATCTTTGCTGGCTTTAGAGAAATATCAAAGTCCTTTAGATTTCTACCAGCTTAATTAATGACATTAGCCAAAATAGCTGTATTTGCTGAACTCTGAATACCATATCTCTTTGCTGTAACAGTAGTGGCATTTTTTTTTTCTTCTAGGTAGCATAACTTCTACAAAGTTTGTTTTTCTTTTAATAGACCTTGGTTTCCTTTCCTTTTGATATTAAAAATCTTGTTTATCCTCTTCGTGGTTTAACAATGCTAACCTGGTTTATAGCTATTACAGTGATTTGTTTGTTTGATAAAATTTTTTGCTGCACTTCTTTTAGCTATTGTACTTTAATTTTGTGGTGCGTTATGTGTCATTGGAAAATTTGCAAGATACTATATCACTGAGTTTGTATTGTAATTTTTTTTTTTTTTACTTCAATTGGTTTGCCATGTAAGTATTGCAGAATTTGCTCTCTAGTAGACAATTTCAATGATATCATTTATCAAAAATACTTTATACTTTGATCTTGTATCTTTTCCATTTTATTTTAAATATTAAGTTATACTTTTTTCTACTGTTGTTTCTAATGTGGATTTTTTATTTCTGCTAAAACAAAACATAAAATAAGAAAATAATAGAAACTAATTTTTTTATTTTTCTCCATAAAAAAAACATTTTTTCTGTATTTTAGTAAAGGTTATAAGCTTTTAAAATATTTGCCATTTTAATAAAATAAACAAACCAACAAATTGAAAATATTGTAAAATGCTGGTCAAATTATAAAGAAACTGGGTAAAAACTCATTTTGAAAGTTATTTAACCGCCCATAATATGAATTTTGGAGGTGAAAGTTTGATTTTCACCTCCAAAAAAATTGTGCAAATTAGTTAAATTTTGTTTTTTATCGATCACAGAGTATGCCCACAGTACATGAAAAACAGTGCTTTTTGATTTTCAAAAATAAAGGGCGCTTGACCCACTCTAATAAATAAAAGTGAAAATACTTTTAAAAATAAGACAACTTTTTTAATTTTATTTAAAAACATTTTATTATTTAAGACATGTTTCGACTATATATAGTCATCATCAGTTAAAATATATTTGTTAAAAATGGTATAAAGTATAGTATTTAATTGTAAAAATAAACATAATAAAAGCCATAAAATTGATAACAAACTTCCTATATATACAAAAAGAATTATTAAAAATTATTATTACAAGTGTCAAATATAGCAAATGAACCAATAAATTATATTAAATATATTAATAATTTTATAATTTTTTAAATTATATTTATTTTTTTAATTATATTTAATATAATTACAAGTTATAAGTATTCAATATAATTTATCAGTTCTTTTGTTATACTTGACATTTGTTAAAATAATTTTTAATAATTCTTTTTGTATATATAGGAAGTTTGTTATCAATTTTATGGCTTTTGTCATGGTTATTTTTACAATTATATACTATACTTTATATCATTTTTAACAAATGTTTTTTAACTGATGATGACTATATATAGCCGAAACATGTCTTGAATAATAAAATGTTTTTAAATAAAATTAAAAAAATTGTCTTGTTTTTAAAAGTATGTATATATATATATATATATATATATATATATATATATATATATATATATATATATATATATATACATATACATATACTAGATGTGAAGATCCTGAAATTGATGATTACGGAAGTAAGTGGAGCTTTAGTGGAATGTTGCGTTTCCTGAAATGTCAGGATGTAGATACTCAAGGTATGAATATACTACAATAAATGAAAATTAATTTTTATTTTTATTACAAAAATTTTTTATTGAATAAATAAACATATTTTAATTTTATCTCATAAATTTTTCGGACAAAATTACAAAAAAGAGCTTTTATTCATAATGTATACAGCATTTATTTATTATGATGACTTACTGTTGTACAAATGTTAGTTTTTATAAGTAATATGGTTAAAAAGTTTATTTAAGAATATTTTGTTTAAATTTTGAATAAGATGCTCAAAATAACTTTTTTAGTTTTTAAAAATTTCTTTTATTTTGAGTATAAGATTTTTTTAAGAGTTAAGGTAAGAAGAATTCTTCTGATGATTTCTTTTTTTGATGAAAGCTGAAATAAAAAAAATTGTTATGCAATTTTTCACTAATTTATTATTGCTCTGTTTTTTTAAGAACATTGAGCACTCTATTTTGTAGAACACAATTTAAATTATTTATTATATTAAGTTTTATTTTATCTTGTTATACGCTATTAGCTCTGATGGCTCGTATTGAAGACTTGATAATAAAAACTATTATATCAGTTGAAATGGTTATTTCAACAGCTTGCAGAATGTTTGTTCCTCATAGAGGCAACTGTTTTGGTGAGATAGATGTACTCAAATATTTTTATTTTTTGGATCTAATTGTATATGTCAAAAAAGTTTTTTAAAATAGCTAAATCTAAATATTATTGTTCACATTTTTATCTTTTATTTTCATTAAATTTAGATATCTAATTTTGGTAATGTTAAATATGTTCAAATTATGAACACTTTTATTTATAATTACTTTTATTTGTAATTACTTACACTGCTTAAATTTTAAACACATTTTTTTTGTAGAGTTGTATGGTTTTGACATATTGATAGATGAAAATTTAAAACCATGGCTTTTAGAAGTCAATCTCTCACCATCTTTGGCTTGGTAATATATTTTTATTTAATATAAATATTTTATTATTTAGTTATGCTTATGATATTGATGATGATGATGATAATGATGATGAAGAGGATGATTATGTTGATGGTGATGACGATGATGATGATGATGATGATGATGATGATGATGATGATGATGATGATGATGATGATGATGATGATGATGATGATGATGAAGATGATGATGATGATGATGATGATGATGAAGATGATGACGATGATGATGTTATATGTTTGTCTGATTATTTAATGTATGTTAGGACCCTATGTTTAGAGTCATGAGTGTATTCTACCGGTTACTCTAAAGTAACTAGTCAGAATATACTGAGTATATATGAAATATAACATTTCATTATTAATTGTGGCATCATTATTTAATGAATCTTATCATCTATTGATATGCTAAAGCAATTACATCAATATAGTGTGATATGTATTTTAGTTATATAATTTTATTACACAGTTTTAGTAATTTCAGACTTTTCAATAATCTCAGAAAAAGAACAAAATTTTTATAAAATTTTATGCAAAGATATTAAAATAAAAAGTTAACTGTTAATTAAAAAAACTATTTTTGGCATTTAAGATATGTCTCTTAAGTTAGTTAAACATTGTGTTTATTTTCTTAGCTGCCAGTTGCCAGTTATATTGTAAAAACCTCTAGAAAAATGAATTCTTGATTTTTTTCTTATCTCTGACCCTAACTTAAGCTCAATTCTTTGTTATCTTTTAGGTAGTTTAGACCATGTTATATATTTATGTTATAATCTCAATAAAACTTTATCTGTTTTATTTTTTCTCAATAAAACTTTTATCTTTTACTTCTCTATTATTGCATGTCTTACTACTTTAAATACATTACTACATTAAAATTGACTGGGATTTCTTTATTTATTTTTATAGTGATGATCCTTGGGTTGTATTTCATCTCTTTTTATATTTTAACTTTATCTCTAATGATCACGAACTTGATTGTCATCAATATTTTAGTTATATTACAGGGTATTCCACACCCGTATAGGAGTTAATCTGATTTAAATTAATTTAGTTAAAAAAGTTTTATCTACTTTTTCTATTAGCAAAAAAAAAAAAAAAAAAAATGTTTTTAAAATTTGTTCAAGGCATCGTCGCATATTTAAAATTATTGTAACTGTTTTTTTTTTTCTCCCAAATTTTTTAGTAAAGGCAAAATAAACTCTGTAAAAAAGTTTGTGAATAGGTAAAATCATCATACTTTCTTTAATTCATGTTCTTCATTATTTATTCTTTGAGGAACTACAGTTCTTTTTATTTAAAAAAAATTTACAAGATCTTATAAACTATTAAAAAGCTACTTAATTTATGTGGTCTGAAGAATCAAAAGAATGTCTTTTTTTTAAGCATAAGTTTAAATTCCCAAAGATGTTGCAGTTGATAATAATTTTATTAGTATTTTTTTCTAATACCCAATTTCCAATTTCACAAGAATGGTGAAGCTAGACACCTGATTTTAATTTCAGTTTTTAAAACGCTCTGGATTTGATTTCTTCAGTGTCTTCTTGTATGGTTTTTTAATATTAATTTACTGGCATAAAACACTTTTATTAAGAGTATTTTTTCCCACAAGTTTTTCACCAAGATACTCCTTGCTTGCAAAAATTCCTTTAGTTTTACAGCATTCCAACTTTTCAATTCATCAATAAATGCTTTATTTTTCTTTCCATCAAAAGAAGAATTGAGTATACTTGTTTGCTGTTTATTTTTTGTTTGCTTCTTCATTATTCTAAAATGCATTGCAACTCATATTCATTACACTAATAGCAAAATGGTGAATGTATCATGGTAGAATGTTCGCTAATGTTAAGAGAACAGGTGCAGATATTAGATTCAATGATGAACATTATACAGTAATTAGAGGTCCTAATGAGAAAATATCAGTTTATTAAATATTTTTTAATTTTTTTAATGTTAATTTATCTCTTAAAGCCCATGAAGGCCACTGCAGTCAAGGAAGCTACTTTAATTGTGGTTACAACCTTCTCTCAACTCTATAATTACAAAAAACAAATCTTGATGAACAAGTCCTCTGCGCGGAGAAACAGTTTAAGCGCTACTTACAATCCCCACTATGTCCCTAGTAGTACCTAAGCGGTACTACTAGGGACATAGTGGGGATTGAACTTGGAACCTCTTACTTATGAATTGAACATACTACCACTACATCACTACTGCATTAGTGTACCTACATATGCAATAGTGTTGTTGAATTATGTAGATTATTATTGGATAGCTCACGCCATTATGTCATTCTTAGTGAGTTTTTTACTTCAAAAAGAATATTCAAAAAAGAATTTAGTAAATTGCACCAAGGTTCAAGAGAAACATATTTTATAACAGTACAACAGATCATTGAAAAGTTGAGTATTTCAGAAGTTAAACTTTTGTTATCCATTGAGGATCATCTGGTTAATGTGATTTTGATTCAACCCATTATTGTATGAATTGTTAACAACTTTGCAGTAACAATAAACAATTTTGTGAACTTGATCATATTGTCATTAATGCTATAGTTATATTACACAGTATTTCACACCAAGGATTTTTGGAAAAAAAATCCCTCTTAACCGCATATCTGTGTTTGAAAAGAAAAACATTCTTTGTGTTACTAATTTTATTTTAACTTTTCGCATCTTCACATTACTAAAGTTTTGCTCTACTAAAAACAAAGCAGTATAACACTGTTGCAGTGTAAAATAACTTAAAGTCAACAATTCTTAGCCATTTGTATAGTTAACATATAAACTCAAGCACTACATAAAAATCAGGGATTGTTACGCAAAAAAAAAAAAACAATCTCGTTTTGTAAGTTAAAAAAGTAAACCTAAAAGTCAAACTTTTTCTTTTTTATTAGAATTATTTTTTTATACAAAAAATGTAACTCCTGTAAACTATTTTAGGGGAGTGTGGGCGAGAGTTTTTTTTTCAAGTTCAACCCAATCTTGCATGACTTGTCATTTAGCTCAGTTGCATACTTTTAAAGTAACTTCTCCTTCATGCTTTAAAAACATTTTTTTATTATTTATTTTTTCCTTAGACATTGATGCTTTGAAGTTCTCTTCTGACTTTTTCTTTCCTGACTCATACAACTTACATTTTTTGTCAACAAAAATTTTTTTCTTAAAATAAAGAAAAAAACAAAGAAAAAAAAACAACAACATGTTATTGTGAGAACCAAACACTCAGTCATCTTCAATGTATGTACAGAAGCCCTTCCAGCTCACTAAATCAGTATCATGTCAGGTTGCTGATCTAAATGTGCTTTTATATTTGTGTCTCCTTATATATATAGATGCATGCATATATATATATACACAATAGATATATATACACACGCATGCGTATATATATACAAAGAGGCACAATTATTTATACACACACATAAAAATATGTATATATAAATATATATATATATAAATGTATAAATACAAAGAGGCACAATTATATATATATATACATATATATTTTAAAAACATTTTTTAGTATAAGTATAAATATATATATATATATATATATATATATATATATATATATATATATATATATATATATATATACATAAATATATGAGTATATAGGAGAAGGACGCATAACTGCATATAGAAGCACAATCATTTTTAAACATTTCCCTATGAATATATTATCTAATATGACATACCATGCATTGGTATAATAGTTATCCTGATTTTGTTTATGTCAATAAGAATACCTGTTGCGTTTCTGAGAAATTGTGCATAATATTGCTTATTTTGATAAAAAATATTATATTAACATCATACTTTTCCAGAGCTTTTTCTGTAGATTAAGCAAAATTTGATTTTAGTATTAAACATATGTGTTATCAGTGTTATTTCATTAAGTGAAAAATATTTTTGAAATCAACATAATCTAATAAGCAAGCAATCAAACTGTATTCTTCTAAAAATTGTCCTCTGGTTAAAATATATAGCATAGAGTTTAAATTATTTTTTTTATATTTATGTATATCTGGTGATGGTTTGCACAGTGCAAACATGTATATAGTGTGTATATATATAGTGTGTGTATATATATATATATATAATGTGTATATATATATATATACATATATATATATATATATATATATATATATATATATATATATACATATATATATATATATATATATATATATATATATATATATATATATATATATATATATATATATATATATATGCATACAATATTGCTCAAAAGAATCAACATAATTTTTTTTCTTTAGAACTTAAAAAATAGAAAAAAAGATAAAATTTTTTAGTTATTTCAAACACAAAATTTGTTTTTTAGGGTATTTTAAACATTAGGAGAAAAAAAAAGTTAAAAACAATGAAAAATGTATACTAAATTTTTTGGAAGAAATTAATCATATAAAAAATAAGAAAAAAAAGCTGCTCATAAGTTTAGCACACTTGGCTTTGAAGTTGTTTTTAGGCCACCTCTATTTATATGCATAATGAACAACCTCTTCTTATAGTATCTAAAAGTTTATGACAATATTTAACTGTTAGGCCATTAAACAACTCTTTTAAATTCTTTCCTAAATTTTCAGCTGGAATTACTGGTTCTATGGAAAGTTTTCAGCTCAACATAGTCCAAACATTTTTAATTGGATTCAGATTGTGGTTATCTAAGTGATCTAGCTGATCACTGAAGTACCTTGATATTTTTTGCTCAAATCATTCTGTTACAGGTTTTGCTTTATGGCACAGAGTGTTGTCTTGTTAAAACATCTACTCTGGCTCGCTACCAAAAAAAATGTCCTTTAAATAAGGCATTAAATAGTTTTTAAGGGTGTCAATGTATCTATGTAGCCCATTCGCTGTTGTATAATATGTGTAGACCTGGGCCATCATATGTGATGCAGCCCCAAATACCAACTGCACCACCTCCACCATAGGTACAATACAGCTGCTATTATACTTTTCATTGAGGTGCCTACGGACAATTACTTTGTTTTCAGGATTTAGGACTCTGTAGTTAGATTCATCACTAAAAGCATTTTTTTTTAAATTCATAATTACTCATTTTTAAAATTGCTTTGCAAAATTTAATTTTTCTAAAACAGTATATATATACATATACACATATAAAGACTGGTGTTTTCAGTAAACAAATTTTTCTTTGACCTAGTAATTCCAATTTTTAGTTTTTAAAAATAATATTCAAACTACATTGCAGAACTGCTGGATATACTAAATAGTCATGTGGTTTTCTATTTTTCTCATGAACTTTTTCTTGAAGGTAAAAAATAAATTTTTTTTTTCTGCCTTTGATCACAGCTGTCTATTATATTTGTTTATAAATAATTATGGAAAAAAAGAGAAACTGAGTGATATCTGTCCCAAATTATGTTTTTTTCTTTTTTATAATTAAAATTTTGTTTGATCAAATCATTAATTTTAAAATAAACAAGACTTTTATCATTTTATTTGAAAATTGAATGCACCACATAGCAAAAAAAAAAAAAAAAAAAAACATACTTTAGTTTTAAACTTAAATAATTTCAGTTTGCAGCTCAATCTGTTTATTTCTAAGACGTTTTACAGATTTATTGCGAACAAGAGAAAACAAATTTAGTTGAAAGAAGAATTGCATCTCTATTTTTCTCATTTTTTGACTGAAACAGTTCTTCCCCATAATCATTTTGGCAATCATCTTGATTCTTCTGTGAAAACATTCGTAAGAATTCACCCATTTGTCGTGAAACTAGGTTTGAATCCACAGACTATTCTTTCATGTGCTTTCGTTTAGCACCACTTCACTCTATTGCCTTTCTCTTTGTTCTAAATCGCTCTCCTTCATCTCAAGACTTCACTCTTTTTGACGTTATTTCTGATCATATTGATCAAGCCCTCTCTTTATCCATCAGCTAATATAGTTGTTGTCGGTGACTTTAATGCTCACCACTTTGAATGGCTTGGCTCTAATGTCAGTGACTCTGCAAGCATTAAAGCCCACAACTTTAGCCTTTCTCAATCTCTAACTCAAATAGTCAACTTTCCAACTCGCTTTCCTGACAACCCGAATCATCTACCTTCTCTACTCGACTTATGTCTTGTTTCTGATCCTAGTCAGTGCTCAGTTTCTCCACATTCACCCTTAGGTTCCTCTGATCACAGTTTGATCTCTCTAAAACTAGTATCTCATTCTTCTTCATCACCTGAATTCCCCTATTATCGAACCTCTTACAACTACAGTAAAGCTGACTGGGATTCTTTTCGTGATTTTCTTCGTGATGGCCCTTGAGTAGAAATCTTTTGTCTTCCTGTCGACAAATGTGCTTCTTACATAACTTCGTGGATTCAGGCTGGCATGGAATCTTTTATTCCCTCTCGACGATTCCAGGTCAAGCCTCACTCTCCTCCATGGTTTTCCTCACACTGTGCTGCTGCGATTGCTAATCCAAACCGTTACTTCCATATTTATGAGCGAAACAATTCTCCAGAAAACAGACGTCTGTTTATTACTGCTAGAAACAATTGTAAAAAGGTTTTGTCTAACGCCAAAACTCGCTATTCTCAGGTCATGAAATCTCGTATCTCATCTCAAAAATTAGGCTCGCGTGACTTCTGGAGAATCTTTAATAATATCAATAATAAGGGCAAATCTTTAATTCCACCTCTCTTGTATGGTTTAGACTTTGCCACGTCACCTAAAGACAAAGCCGAATTGTTTGCTAAAAACTTTTCATCAATATCATCTCTTGATTCCACTAGTTGCGTTCTACCTGATATTGCCAACAAACAGGTTGATCCATTGCTTGACATTCATATCACTCCAGCATCTGTAAGAGTCAGAGTCATCTAAAGTGATTTCCTGCCTAGACTCTTCTACAGCTTGTGGCCAGAACAACATACCTGTTATTGTCTTGCAGAAGTGTTCTCCGGAGCTGTCGCCTATACTCTCAAAACTATTCAACAAGTGCTTATCAGAGTCTTGTTTTCCAGCCTGCTGGAAAGCGGCATCTGTTATCCCTATTTTCAAAAATTCTGGAGAGCGATCAGATTCGTCTAACTACCGTCCCATAAGTCTTCTTCCTATCATAAGCAAGGTTTTTGAATCTTTAATTAACAAACACTTAATTTCTCATCTTGAATCTAATAACTTACTTTCTGACCATCAATATGGGTTTCGATCTTCTCGTTTTACAGCTGATTTGCTAACAGTAATAACTGACAGGTTTTATCGTGCATTAGATGAAGGTGGAGAGGTTAAGGCTATCGCTCTTGACATTTCAAAAGCTTTTGATAAAGTTTAGCATGCTGGTCTTCTCCATAAGCTTTCTTCTTATGGTGTATCTGGCAACATCTTTAAGATCATTGAATCCTTCCTTTCCAATCGTAGCATAAAAGTTGTCCTCGATGGACAACACTCTTCTTTTTATTCTGTAACTTAAGGGTTTCTCAAGGTTCTATCCTTGGCCCTATGCTCTTTTTAATTTACATTAAAGATCTTCCAGATATTCTCACATCTAAGGTGGCATTGTTTGCTGATGATACTACCATTTATTCTTGTCGTGATAAGAAACCAACACCTGATTGCTTGGAGGGAGCATTTGAGCTTGATATGATCTCACTTCTGCTACAGCATGGGGCTCACAGTGGCTGGTGCACTTTAATTCAGAAAAAACTCAATTTTTTTCAGCCAATCGTTATCGCAATAATTTAGATCTTCCTATATTTATGAACGGTGATGTACTCGATGAGTCACCTACTCTTCATCTTCTAGGATTAACTCTTACTTCCAATCTTTCTTGGAAACCATACATCAAATCAGTTGCAAAATTAGCATCTACTAAGGTTGCATCTCTTTATCGAGCTCGTCACTTTCTTACTTCGGATTCTATTCTCTATCTCTATAAATCTCAAATCCGGCCTTATATGGAATACTGTTGCCATATCTAGGGCGGATCTTCTAATGCCCTTTCTCTTTTAGACAAGGTGCAAAAACGCATTAAACATAGTTGGACCTGCAGTAAACATAGTTGGACCTGCTCTTGCAGCTAACCTCCAACCATTATCACATCTTTGTAATGTTGCTTCTCTTTCTCTTTTCTACAAATACTATAATGGGCACTGCTCTAAAGAGCTAGCGTCTCTTGTGCCATCTACTAAAATTTATTCTCGTGTTACTCGTCATTCAATTAAGTTTTTCTGTGACTGTTCCTAAGTGCTCCAAAAACGCTTATTTGTCTAGTTTTTTTCCTTGAACATCAGTTCTTTGGAATTTGCTTCCTTCATCTTGCTTTCCTGATTCATATAATTTGCAATCTTTTAAGTCGTCCGTCAATCGTTATCTTGCTCTACAATCTTCATCTTTTCTCTTTCAGTAACTTCCAACTTTAATTAGTGGCTGCTTGCAGCCTTGTTGGAAGCGAAGATGTTTAAATAAAAAAAAAAAAAAAAAAACAATCCACAAAGGATTGAAGGTAAAAAACTTCCTCACATTAACCTCATAAACAACTCACATTGCTCAAAAAATCATCTCGCAATGTTTTATCTGACTTCTGAACATATAAAAGAACTGAAGGAATGGTTAAAAAACAGTTAAATGGTCTCAATATTTCGAAAATGTATCAAACCCATCAATGATTGCATCACTGACGCATTGCCTTTCGGTACATGGTATTACTTAAAGCATGTTTAAATTACAAGATTATATCATTTGTTTTTTGGTGAAAAAAAAGCTTGCAAATGAAATTACCGAGTAAGCAATGAAACAACAACAACAAAAAAAAAAACCTGAAAAATAAAAGATTAAAAAGGAAATGGAGCATGAATAAAGTGATGTAATTGAATATACAAATTGAATGTGAAGATTTCAGTGAAGAGATTTCCAAATCAAGAGTGGAAGCAGATATCATGCTTTTTTTGATAAATCAATAAATTTGTCACTATTTTTGTAAATATACACTGGTAAATATAAAATACTTGTAGCGAGAATTCTTTTGGAATTTATTTTGCTCTGTTTATAAGCGCCTTATTTTTACTTAAGTACAGAAAAATGTTGAATTAACTAAAAGTTCTGATATAGTCTGTATTTACTGTTTTGAAATTGTGCAGAAGTTCTTGAATTTGTAATGGTTAATGCATTTGTTATTAGAAAAGGAGGAGGGTTGTTGAGAGCATACAGGTGTATACAAGGGATGAGAAAGGGTTTAGAGTCAGTGATTTGACTGCATACATACTTTATAGATTCCTCCTGTGTCACAAATATGTATCAAGTGTTAAATTATAATGCAAATATTTTTTTTATCTTGCAGAAAAAATAATAAAAGCTGCATTGTATAAAAAATGTATAAAAATATAAGCAAATTAATTTTTATTCTTTAAGTGACTCTCCTCTGGATATGAAAATAAAGTCTATCTTAATGACAGACATGTTTAATCTTGCAGGTATTAAAAATTCTATGAAATTCTTAAAATATGACTTTTACTTTTAAGTTACCATCAAGTTAAAAATAGGACTTTGGTTTAGTTGATGTAAAATGGAAGTTTAATACTACCCTCATTTTTTGACTATTTCAAAAGAATAAGGCTTTTCTGGATCTGGATGTTATATTTTTATGCATTTTTTTCGCTAAACCTAACATTTTTCAGTTAGATTTTTTTTTTTACTAGTGTCTCACAAAATTTTTTGTGACTAGCACCAGAAATTTTTAGAATATTAGTAGTAAGTTGGATAGGGTACCCATTACACTCATCTCACACCTCTCACAAAGACTACTTGCAATAAGCTTAGAGACCTCTAATTTTTTTTAACTAGGTAATTACACAAGGAAACTAGCCAGGGTTAACTCACAATCCCTCTCAGATGATTAATAGGAAATATTGATGAAGCAACCATCAAAACAAGCTAGAGCATTTAAGACTAGATATGTCTCTACATTATCATTTCTGTGCCAGGTGTTCTGGTGATGAAAATACTAAGCAAGTCACCATATATTCGTCATATTGGTAACTTGCACAAACACTTGATAATAAGGAATTTGACAAATTTAAAACTGAAGCCTAACTTAGTTTTTTTCATTTTAGCTATAGGGATAAGCAAAACTTTTTAGCCCTTTTTCTGAATTTCATTTGCTAATATTCGGTATCATAGCATTCATAAATTCTAATGTATCTGTGCTAGATTAACTTAGTTATGTAGCTTTGAAAGTTTTAAGGGTGGCTGTTTCTTATAAAGGGTGAAATCAATAGCTTTTCAATCAATCTCAGCTCACAAAATAATTAACTTCACACTGAGAGCAAGCTTAGGGCTTGTAACTAGAACAGGTCTGGGAGCTGGCTTAGGTCTTAAATCCAAAATAGGCTTGGTTCTCTCAGGTTTTAAACACCTGGCTAGTGCTCAGTGAATGAAATGACCTCATGTAGTAGATCTTTATAGTCTTAAAGAGCTTTTGTCTCTGGAGTAACCTTGCAGGCTGATACTCTGTGCTAGCACCACCTAATCTTAAGTGGGTTGGTGATCTTGCATATGGTAGTAATATAAAATGTTCTGTAAGTATATATCATAGAGGGTCTTTGAATTTTCTGTGACTAGTGTTAATGGGTGAGATTTTTTTGCTGACAGGGATTAGTTTCATTGCCAATCAAAAAACCTTTTTACAACTACTTTTGGTGAGACGCGTAATGAGCTCATGAATCATGTGTTACTAGTCTAAAAATTTTTTGTAGCTAGTCACAAAAATTTTTTGTAACACTAGCTGAAAAAAGTTTGACTTTTATCGACACTACTTGAAAAAAGTTTAGTGTCTAAATAGTTAATTGTTATATAGAAAGCTCTTTTTATCAGAAATAATCAAAAAACATGTGGCATCAAACTTCTATTTTACATCGACTAGTTTTGTTTATTTCTAAAGGTTTTTTGTTTTCCTATATTTTTTCTTACAACTTCTTTTGATTATTTTTTAGGGTTTCTAGCAATAAATTGTACATTTAAGGGCTCATCAGATAATCAGAATAATCAGGTATTAAAGTTATCAAAGTTCTTTATTCATATATTTTCAAATTTGTATATATTCTCAGTTTGTGTTTTATAATCTGTTTAGTTTATCATTCAATTTATATAAAATTATTTTTTAGTTGGTTCCTTTTCTTATTATCTTTTTGTTGTTGTTGTTGTTGTGGAAGGTTATTTTGTATATATTTCATTAAAAATCTAGTACTAGTAGTAATAATTTTTTACATTGCTCCCTTAGTTACACTTAACAACTCATCTTACTACAGAGTTAAAATATGCTACTAACCAAATGATTAGCAACTTTGATGGTTCCGATATAGATGAACATAAGCTGCTGAATGAAGCAAATGTTGAGTACAAGCGTAGAGGAGGATTTGTACGTATATATCCTACTCCTGAGTCTTGGGAACTTTATGGGTATTTTAACTTAACAGTTTTAACATTTTTTTAAATCTTAAATTATAAGGTTGTTTGTTTTTAAAGCATTTTCTTATAAATGTTCACTTTAGATGTCTTCATGAACACCAGACAAGTCAAACACATAATCGCATCATGCATTCTCAGTTATTTCCTGAACTGTATGCTGTTGTTTTTTTATTTTATTTTTGTGTCATAGTTTTTTATTTTTGTCTTTATATGATAACTATTTGGATATTATATGATAACTATTTGGATATTATATGATAACTATTTGGATATTTGATGGTCAATATTTTACTTTTTTTTTTTGTTACAGTTTTCTGTTTTCAAATTTCAATTAAGGTGGCATTTTGCTCAAAGACCATATTCTTCATCTTGTATAGCCAGTAGAAAGTTGTGTTTTTTTAACTATATTTTTATTTATTTACTTATTTCTATCTTTAATTTTTTATCTGTTGTAGTTTAATTTTTCAAAAATTTAAAATCTTCTTTCAAAAGTGTAAATTTTTATTGTTTTATTTAAATTAGTTTAAAAGTCATTATTTTATCTCCAAGTTTTTTCTCCTAAAACCACTAACTCTCTACATGCTGATACCCAATAATCTGCCTCTTTACACTTTACATGCCTAAACCAGCTTAATGCTTGCTAATATAAACAATACCAATATATAACACTCACTATTTTCAGTCTTTTTCTAAAATCAGCTTACTTTTATAATTATTTTTTAGAGCCACAACACACATCCATTCGTCCATCCTCTTCTCTTTTCTTTTCAGATGCTGGACATTACTAACAACTGCCTATCATTGTCGATTGGCAGCATCATTAACCATGTTTCACTACCATACATCATAACACTTTGGACGCATGTAGTGTATAATTTTTCAATAATCTTTAAGGATGAACCTTATGCTGTTAGAAGCAAAGACAGTTCTCTGAGCTTGGCATAGGTACACTATACTTTTGTCCATGATGACTCTTCTGCTTTTTATTTGATTTAATTGAATCTCTAATATAACAAACTTAATAACATTATCTTTGAAATAACAAACTTACCAACTGTTTCCACCATTATTTCAATTTTTTTCACCTTTTATTCACTAAAAGTATATTTTCTACACTCAAAACAAACAATGTGTATACCACTGCATTTCTTGTGAATTTGCTTATGAGTTTACAAGAGATGTGGTGGTATGCGAATATAAAAATAATAGAGTTTGCTCAACTGTTTTCTTAACACTCCACATTTTCACTTCTGCAATATTTTCTACTTGTTAATTCTTGACTTTACAATGCATCTCTTGTTCATGTTTATCTAAAGCCCTTATGGTTTAATTCATTTTTTCCAGTACTGAAATCTTAGTGTTAATTCTTCAGTATAGGATTAGTGTTAATTCTTCAAATATAGAACATATCAAATTAAACATTCTATATCTTCTATAATTATGAATATATAATAATATTTTATGCAGAATATGTTTATGTATATATAAAAAATATATTCTGCATAGAATAGCTCACATGATAATCAAACATTGAACTCTTTAAGCTGTGCTTCTAAAGTATTTAGAAAAATTAAGTTGTCTACCTTTATAACTTGTATAGTTTTTTCATATTAGGTAGTTAGAAATTAATTGGGTGTATATGTAATAACTATTTTATTTTAATTATTTTTAAGTAATTGTGCAATAGTTATTCTAATATTTAAAATATGTAATAATAAGATGTTGTTGTTTTTATTCTAATTCCCCCCAACAAGGCTGCAAGCAACCACGATTAAATTGGGAGTTACTAGAAAACAAAATAAAAAGTTAAAGAGCAAGGAAAAGGTTGACAGAAGACAAATAAAAGTTTTAAGAGCATGCAGGGACATATACAGTAAAGGATGTAACATTGCTGAATGATGAGTCAAGCGAGAATGAGTTTTAATTGATGGAACTAGAGTTAATAGCTTAATTGAGCAACAACCATGATAGTATTTGTAGCAAAAGAGAAAAAGATACAAATTTACAACAATAAGAGAGAGGCTTGATCAATAGAGCGGGTTCAACTATGTTTACAATGTGTTTTTGGACTTAGTCTAAAAGTGAAAGAGTATCATTAAAAGAACCAGCTCAAGTATAACAACAGTATTCCATTCAGGGACGAATAAGAGATTTAACTTTGCAAAGGTTTGCAAAGCTAACTTTGCAATCAATTGGTTTCCATGAGAGGTTTGCATGACAGTATTGCAATAGTTGTTTGCAGTAAATAACTAAGTTTTGTTGGAGATAAAATTCACAAGCCAATCCAAGGCCTAATCTGTTACAGAAGTGTGAGATCAGACTCAAGATTGGCTCCCTGTTTTAAGTAATTGAAAAGAGAAGACTTTTTATCAAGACAGAAGTATAAAGTTAAGTTATCAGCAAACAGAGCCACTTTAGATGTAAGGTTGTCAGGAAGATCATTAACATAAATAAGAAACAAAACAGGATCAGGGATAGAACCTTGAGTTACCCTAGAAGTTACTGGAAATGAAGAAGAGTGTTGGTCTTGGAGGATGACTTTAATAAATTGGTTAGAAAGAAATATTATGATAATCTCAAAAATTTTTCCAGATACACCACATGAAGCAAGCATATGGAGAAGATCAACATGGCAAACTTAATCAAAAGTTTGAGATATGTCAAATTTGCCTGGATCCAGGAGATTATGTAGGAGGCACATTTTTTAGTAGGAACAGCTGGATTTAAATTAGTCTCACAAAGAGCACACTAGTCTGTTGAATTTTGCAAGAAGTAATGTCCAACTGATGGAAAGTTAGTTTGAAGACCACGAATATTTGTAAAAGATATATTGAAACAGTTAGGTGGTGGGGATGGTTTTTTATGTTTAAAATTGGTTACTTTAATTATGGTTTGAGTTTAAAGAGATTATTCATAGATAGAGAACAGTATCCCACCATCCATACAAAACATGGCACTGTTAATACTCTGATATTTTAAAGCTGTTATTAGAATCAGTCTCTCTGAGAGCTACCACAGAGTTCGGTAAACCGTACTTCTAGCTGGCTTCAGAACTACTGAGTTTAATGGTTCTGAGGTGATCCAGCAGAATTGTTCTGCTTACCCCTAAAGTCTTTGTCTAGAAGCCCTCCTACAAGACAGTAGCTGGATGCACTTAACATCTGCCCAAGATGAGTATTTTTATTGAGACATTATCTCTAGGTATACCTCAATCAAGAGCCCCAAGGCAGGGAAATTTCAAGCCAGAGTTTATTTCTCCTAGCCTTTGCTTTAAAAAGCAAACCCTACAAGGCAGCAGGGCATGGGGCAGGTAATACTGGGTTACATGATACTAGTATCAGGGTAATCATGATGATCCTGAACCTGACCTGAGTTGATTTTTTAAAATGAAAACTAAAATTGAATATTGATAGATTTAATGTTGAATTTTGAAAAATTAAAAATTTAAATTAATTTTTTATTTTATGTTTTAGATCTTCTAAAATCAGTGGCAAGGTATTATAATATTTATTCACTCTGCATATATATGTATATATATATATATATATATATATATATATAAATATATATATATATATATATATATATATATATATATATATATATATATATATATATATATATATATATATATATATATATATATATATATATAATACAACTTTTATGGTACTAAAAGCTTCAAGCCTAAAGACAATCATCAACCATGTAATACTAATCAAGAAACAAAAAAACCATTAAAGTATAAAGTTACAATGGAGTGTGCTAAGTTGTCTAAAAAATAGTAAAAAAAAAGATAAGAAAAAAAGTAAAAGAGTTTTTGTATTTTATTTGCAAATACAAAGTATAATATTTATATATATAGTATATATATAGTATAATATTTGCTCCAACAGTTGAGCCCTTTTCTCAAGTCGTTTAAAAAATGGAAAAAAGTAAATTTTAATTACTTTCTCAAGTATATTTCTATACCATCGGAAAAACCTATAAATTAAAGTTATTTAAAAAAATGGAAGAGCTTATAAAAAGGATGTGATGGAAGGCAATTTTTTTCAACAATAGAAATCTGCAGAGCAATAACAATGATTTTATTTCTTCAAACTGCGACATCAATACAGATAAATTTCCTCAGCATTTAAAGATTTGATTGCTTTTGAAAATGATGTACTAAATCTTAGTAGTTTTAAAATAATATATAATATATTTATATATTATTTTGACATTTTGACAAAATAATATATTTTGTTGGACATTTACACAAGCCAATAAAACATCGAACTTATATCAATTATCTAAAGATCAATACAATAAACTGCTTACCAACTCTATACTACATCCTATGAAAAATCAGAGTTACAAATAAATAGCCTGTTAAATATGGAGGTGAAAGTTATGTTTCATCTTTCAAATCATGAGATTTTTTTAGCAGAATTTAAATTAATACACTATCTTACTGCTTTATCACTTTAAAAGATCATAAAGACAATTTTTTAAACAAACTTACTGTTCGTCTTTAAAATCCAGCAAAAAATAAAATCGAAAAAACTAGTAAATTTATTTTATCTAGCGTTATTGCTGAGCTAAAAAATATTCTGCCTTCAATCAATGAAAAAACACGCAAAACGTTTTAGATTGGTTCAAAGGTATTAAAAACAAACATTTTTATAAATTTTTAATTTTTGACATTATTGATTTTTATTCTTTTATTAATGAAAATCTTTGACTAGCCATCAAAGTGATAAGATTTTCATTAATAAAAGGATAAAAATCATAAGATTTTCTGAAAAATATGTAACCATTAAAAACAAAGATAAACTAACAATTAAGCAAGTTTGAAAATCATTGTTGTTTAATAATGAACAACCTTGGATTAAAAAAGAACAGTGTTATTTTTTGATATTGCAATGGGTTCTTTTGATGGCACAGAGGTATGTG
>NC_088928.1:37480000-37515000 GCF_038396675.1 Hydra vulgaris
AAGTTTTTTTTTAAATGATAGATTGTTTACCCTAACCAAACCCTCAGTCGCGGTAGCAGCAGGTTATAAGATAGTCGATGTAGCAACACTCTGCGTGTGTTTTAAAAATATTATCATATAATATTTTAATAAGGAATTCAATGCTGTTGCCCATTCGTGAGTGTTTGACACTGTACTCATGGCAGCCATTACACCCGAGTTAATGGCATCTCCTTAATTTTGATTTATAGCATTTATTTACCAGTTGATTAAGTTATTCATTACATTCCATCTTGTTTTTTAAATAGTGTTAAAAATGGCAGTTTAGTGTGTCTTAGTGGCCGAAGTACAACATGAGGGTTCAAATCCTGTTTCTTGCATATTAATTTTTTAAATTATTTTCCAATTTTCTAAAATACAAATTAAAACATTTTAAATTTCTATTGTTGATATATAAAGATATAATATGCTATAACGATCAAAAGTGAGAGAGTTTTTAAAAAGCTTAAAATTACAATAAACATCAAAACAATGCAGAAATTTTTTGCACTTACATCACGATAGAGATACTTTAGTTATTAATGTGGTGAGGTAATTAGTTAAGACTACCCATTCAACACACATTAAAACTTTTTTTTTTTTATAAGAAAAAAGATTTAACATTCAAACTTTTATTTAACTTCAAAATTAAAAAAAGGGGGAGGTTCCTAATAAGCTACAGATGGTCTGGAAAAAAATTTAATAAAAACTTCATAGAAACTTAATAAAGAAAAAAATTTATAACTTTGTATTCGTTTTTTTATAAAAGTTTACAATTTTACAATAAGAAGTTGTATAGTATTGAACATTAACTGTTAATTCAAAACAAAGATTTGACAGATTTAATTTTACCACTAAATAGCGGTTTGCACAATGACTACTGAAGCATTTAAAATTTTTTAAAGTAATGAATTGCCTTCTAAATCATAACTTTAAAAGGTAGACAATTGTTTTTCTATTGCTTACTAAAAAATATTAGGTAATAGTATAGTAAGGTATAAGTATAGAAATTATCAGTGTATAATAGACTTACTAAGACTCGTATTTTATGGGTCCAGAATGCTAGTAAAACAATAAAAACACTATTAGTTAAAAAATGCTTTCTACTCATTATTATTTCAGTTTTTTAAAAAACGATAAAACTTAATGTGCTTTTTGACAACATTAAAATGAAACTTAATTGTTGAAGTTCCTAATATTATTTAAAAAAAGTTCTTCAAAAGTTCACGTTTTGTCTCGAAAGAAGCAAAGTTAAACAAAAATTTCAAAAAATTTTTTGTTTAACTTTGCTTCTTTTATATAAAATATAAAATTCTTTTATATCGTTATATAAAAAAACAAAGTTATATAAAAGTTTCAAAAATGATCATCATTTTATTTAAAAAATAATTGTTTTAGATTTGACTGCCCAAAAAATGGCATTTTTCAACTATTTAAAAGGGGTTTTAAAAGCTAAAGTATTTGCTTAAAATTTTTAAGCAAATATTTTAGCTTTTAAAACCCCTTTTAAATTTATTTTATAAAAGTTTTAACCCAATAGTTATTTTAATGCTTATAGAAACTAGTACTTTTTATAACACTATTAAATTTGAGTTGTTACATAACGTTTGTTTTCGCTCTAAAAATGTTTGCTATTAAAAGTGTTTATAAAATTAATCCTTGAAAAAGTTTGAAAAGATTTATAAAAAAATACATATTTATATAAATATAATTACGTATAATATTCTTTAATGATTTAGATAAAATGGCTTTATTGTAAACATTATAATTAATTTGTTACTTTATTTAATAAATTAATAAGTAAACTTAATAATTTATGTATTTTATATATTTACATAGTAATTTATGCATTTAATAATTTTGTATTTTTATTGTACATTTTTATTACATATTTAACTGTGTATTTAATAATTATATAATTTATGTATTTAATATATTTGCATAATAATTTATGTATTTAATAATTTACAAAGTATTTCGCATAGTATTGTAACTTTTAAAAAACAAAATATATAAATATATTTATCTTTTCAAATTTTAGTTTTTTGAGCTAAGATTTTTTCTTTTTCTTTAAGATTTTCTTTTTTTAGATAATTTATCTTACAAATTTCCTTTTTTATTTTTTGTTGTTTTTTGGGACACCATATATGTACTAGCTGATCTGACCCGTAAAAATACAGGTCTTTGTAAGTCTATTCCACACTGACCTTTTCTATATTTTTTCCTTTATATATATATATATATATATCCTAGCTTTCTGGACTCATAAAATACAGGTCTTTACCAAATCTAACATTTCTATATTTATCTATTCCACACCGATCATTTCTGTACCTATTATTTGTTTACTTCAATATTTTTACATAAAATAATTTATTTTAAAAAATTGCTTTAAGAGTAAAAAAATTAACATGCACACCCTTTCAGCATACCTAGAGCTTATAAGAGATTTATAATTAGGTTTGTTTTTCTCTCAAACGCATATCATTGATAGCTCAGTGGTTTAGTGTGCTGTCACGAGTGTCATTTTGGGGGATAAAAGACATCCCTTTATAAATTTTGAAAATTTTTCAATCTTGCTGTATTTATAGCAATATTTATAGCAAAAATGTTATTATATCTATAATAATTAATAAAATTCAAAAGTTTTCTCATTTTTATAAATCTATTATACACAATTGTTCCATATATTTATTATACACAATTGTTCCAGACGTTTATACGCAATGCTATACAAATAGCAGGACTAAGAAGATCTTAGCCATTAATAACTATAGACTATAAAACGCTAAGGATCGTTCATAAATTATGCAATGCTAAATTTATTTTTAAAAAAGAAGGAGATCTTCAGTTCTTTTAGGTGGCGATTTTCATTAAACTTAATGAGCTATTTCGATTTTTTATTCAGCATATGGCTTTGCGAGTAGACTTGCAAGCCATTGGTAAATAGAACAGGTGGCTGGTTCACAAGTTCAAGTGGCTGGATAGCCAGCTAGCCACTAAAAAAAACACAAAACTAGCTGCGGCTGGCTTATAAAGAATGAGGCTGGCTAGCCTGCTGAAAGTGGAAAATATCCTCTCTTGTTTTTAGTTATTACTAAATTTATAACACACCCCTAAATTATTTCACAGCAAATTAATGTTTTTGTGTATAAAAATAATCATATTCATATTAGTTGGGTCCAGTAAACTTCTGCGAGAATTAACAATCTATCCAGCAGTTGAAAACATGGATTCTACTGCTACACTACTTGATGGAATACATAAATATTCATTCGCCAAACGTGCCAGATAGGGAAATTTTTTATGGGTATTTTTCCAAAACACCACAGGATCTTTTTCTTCTTCTTCTGTTGGCAGACAATTAGCATAATTATTTACTTCCCTTGCTAGTGTTTGATGTTTACTTTGATCATGATTTGGTAGCGTAGTTTTTATTTCTAGAAGCAGTAATTTCTTCGCAGTTGGATGATTTTCTAAAACATAATGATTTTAATTGAACATCATAATGGTTTTAATTGAACAACATAAACATTTAATTGAACAACATTTTTGGTCAATTGAATGTTTGTTTAATATTTGATTAATTAAAATTAGTTTTATTATTTAACATTTTTATTTTATTTATATCATAACTTTTATTTATTTAGCTTACCATCTTATTTTATATTATTTAGCTTACCATCTTTTAGTAGTTTATTGTCATTTTTATCAACTGCATTGTTAATTGCTGAATTTGAATTTGAACTTTCTGTAAAACTTGATAAAGTCTCTAAGAGTATATCAGTTGCATCATTATTTGGAAAGATGGATTTAACTGCTGGATCTTACAAACATGATAGTTTGGCTGTTTTTGACAGTTTCAGACGCTGTTCTAATTTTGAGCTACAAGCTAATTTAAGCTTTTTTATCACAGGTAAATTGTTAGAAAATACCTGGAGGAGTGATGCAACTTTATGCTTGACCAATGGCAAAATAGAGAGAGAGTTACCCCCACTCACAACTTCTGTCAAGTTTTGAAATGATTTAAGGAACTTTACAAGTTCGCTTAATAATTTTAGATCAAATTCATCTAGACACAATTCTCTTTTTCCAATTTTTTTTAAAGTTTTTTTACACCATTATAAAACTGTTCCATAGACTCTGTCATAAAAAGTGCACTGTTCCATCGACTACATACTTGGAGTTTTAAACTTTTATGTTGTTTAGATTTGTATTTTGAGTTCTCTTCAAATAGATTATCATTTTTTTCATATTCATCCTCACTATCTACAATAACCGGATTGTCATTTGGGTTTAATTGATGCTCATTCGATATTAGTTTAATTGGGAATTGTTCATCAAGATTAACAAGTTCTTTTACTTCAGCAATTTTTCGTAATTTATTATAAACATCCACATCATCATTTGTACACAAAAATTCATTAATTAGAACAGTAGATTTGAAGCTCAAACATGTAACAATATTTCGACATTTCTTGAGCAATTTTAAGACTTCGGAACATTTGTTAAGACCATCAGAAACCAGAAGTAAATTCAGCACATGAGCTAAGCAATGTTGTGGCTCTTCACAACCCAGTAGACTAGAAGTCTTCATCATATTTGCAGCACCATCGTGAACATTATGCAAATGTAACTCTCCATACTGCTTGCTAAACATATCTGTCATAACATTCTTCATAAAATCTGCAATATTTTCTGCTGTGTGGTTTTCTAGTGGTGTACAAGCTAAAGTAAAAATTTTTCTATCCCATTCACTTGTTATTACTGAACACTTTACACCTATATATGACAGTTTTTTGTATTTATCTGTCCAGCCATCAAAGAGTAAAGAAGCAGCAATGGAATAGTTTAAAATATCTTTGACACTGCTTTTGACAGCTTTGAGCATATCAATTAAAGCCCCGCATGCCAAAGATGAGCGTGATGGAGTGACTATACCGAAATTTTTTTCAAAAAAATTTATAAAACCAGTTCTTTCAACAAGATTAGAAGATAGCAAATCGGTACAAAACCAAAGTGCAATGTCACGAGTAATATCAAATTTTGCTTTCGATGATGAACCGCTAACGCTGCACCAATTTTTTAAGATGTTGTTATTTTTTTCTTCAGTAGATACTTTATCAGTAATAATTTTGTGTGCTAAAAACAAATGATTTTTCATGTTTCCATTTGATGTAGAACGTTTTACTGAATGAATTTTCGACAAATGGGCAGGCTTTTTATTATCAAATTTGGCTTTTTCAATTTCCAAACATGGTTTGCAATAATAATTGCTTTCATCAAGATTTTGACCATCTTTAGCTACTAATTCTCCATAATAATTCCAAACAAGTGAAGCACTTTTTTTTTTAAAGGTGCTGCACAATCTTATCATCAAATATTTTATTGATGAGTTTTCATTTGGTTTGCGACAAGATAATGATGTATTATTTATTGATCTTTTCACATTAAATCTCTAATTACCAAAAAGTAAATGTAACTGGAAGAAAAGGAAATTTCTTTTATATGCAGTTTGCTCCTAATGTGACGGTAAATAAGAAATATTTGTTATCAAATTATAAACCGAGTCAAACCATGGAAGTAAAAATTATTATATTGCCAAGGTCAAACGAAAAATAAGCGCAAAAACGAAGTAAGCACAACAAAATTCATAAAAATCAGAGAAAAAAAAAAAGGATTGAGCGTAACATTATAGTTTTAAAAAACAAAAACTGACCATTTCAGCTGTATTTTAGCGGCGGCTGCATTTTGAATAAAATAGCGGCTATTAGTGGCTATTAATAAAAAACTGGCGGTAGTTGGATATTAACTAAATTGGCGGCAGCGGATGAATAGAGGTAGCGGCTACTAAGTCTATCTGCGAGGGAAAATTTTAATCTTTTTTGTTTTGTTTATTAGTGAAATTTTGTGTTGTGTAATTTATGGACAATCTCTTATTTAAAAGTTTAGATTAGGAATCAGCCAAAAAGTATATAAAGCCAAAAAATAATGGAGTATAATACTATTTTGATGGTTATCTAAATTCTGTTGTTGTTGCGCACTCGGTTTAGAATGTTTAACGAGGACATGGTAAAATAGTTGTAAAACTCTAAATTTCCTTATTATATCAATATTAAATAACTTTAACTTTTAGTTATTTTTAAAAGTAATTAATTTAATAAAATGGTTTGATTTAAGTATAAAATTAGAATTTTCAATTATGTTCTTATATAAAACGTACTTTTTAAACCCCCTCACTGTTTTAAAAAAGTTAAGGTCGTCGTGTGGCAAGTTCAAATCATCAGCTTGCTTTATTTTTTAATTTTTGTTATTTAAAATGCAAAACAAAACAATTTTACAGTTCTATAGATTTTATATTCTATATATAAACATGCTATGTACTCATTTTTCTTGCACAAACTCAACTTGGTTGTAAATAAACTTGAAATGTAAAACTAAAATAACATAACTATCTTTATCATGACACATACACAACAAATATCCCCCCATTTTTTAATGTTTTCAGAGTTTTTAGCTTTTTTTAAAATCTTTCGTTTGTTAAAGTGTATAATATCGTTAGATATGTTTGTATATAATCTTTATAAAACTTCACAAGTATTTTGTATTTTCAAAAATCTATAAAAATTAAAAAAAAATTTGCCAGTGGTTGGACTCGAACCACAGCTTTTTTGTTATGAAGTTCAGCGTGCTAACCACTTGGCCATGTTGGCATGATGACTATCAGAATTTTAAAACTATATAAAAAATTTTTTTAATGGAAATAAATGCTGTAGATCAAAAATTAAGGAGAGGTTGACGCTATGCAATTTTCAAGTAAAAGTCAAACTGTAAAACTTGATATATGTTTAAGTATGTTTTAACATTACATAATTTGAAGTTTACGTACGTTAGATATTTGCATACACTTTCATTCACATTTTCTTATAAAACAAAGTGCTGCATCTCTTTCTCGCCATTACCTCAGTTGCAATGGCTGCCAAGAGTTCTGTGTCAAACACGCCCGAAAGGGCACTACTACTATTAAGTTCAGCATTATTGTATAGATTAAATATATATATATATATATATATATATATATATATATATATATATATATATATATATATATATATATGTTTATGAATATGTATATATATGAGATAAGGATATCTATATGTATATATGAGAAATATATGTATATATGATATATATATTATATATAATATAATGTTTATATATGTGCAATAATGTGTAATGCAAGTAAACAAATTTAAAGATTATTTTTAGATCTCCAGTTGAAGTCAAAGTTGATCTCAAGAAACAAGAGAAACAAATAGTATGAAAATAATATGAAGTTGGTATTTTTTTAATTAGCTCAACTTTACAAAAGTATTTTTCGCCAAATTTAAAAGTGACCAAAAATTTATAAAGCCTTCACAAAAAACTCCATTGAAAAACCATTTAAAAAAACACTGAATTTCAACTGGTATTTGGAACGCCATGAGACAAAGAATTTCCATGGGTTTCCTATAGAAAAACTGTGATGCATGAATTTCCATGGAAGCCATATATCAATAAAAAATGTGTAGTTTTTAAGATTTTCTTATAGAACCCTTTAAATTTTTTGAAATCTCATGATGTTTTAGTATATAAACAATACAGAAAACTATGACTCATGAGTTTTATCACACAACATATGTTTTATTATATTTTGATGACTTCTAATGTTGCATATTATGCATTAAATAAAATGCTGAAGTCAAACTGTTGTGTTTCAGGTGCATTACAGTTATTTTTGTTTTAATGTTTTTTAGGACTCAACAACATTTCCATCATGTTTTATTTATTGGTCTCCTTCCACAATAGCATTCAGATCAAATAAACCTAATGATCTTCATACAATATTTTAATGCACACACGAAGCACTACAGTTTAACTTTGCATGTTATTTCATGTATTTAATGCAACTTTATAAGTAATTAAAAAATAACTGCATTAAATGAAAGTGTCATATTTCCAGTAATATAGTATAGTATAATTTTTTATATTTAGTGTTGTTCAATGAAAAATAAAAAACAGCAGTTTGAAACAAAATATTTGGAATTGACAAAAGCAATAATTTTTTGCCAAAAATATAGCAATTTACTTGTAAATATTTATAATTAAAAATTTTTTTAAATCAAAAAGTGTCATCAATACGATAGAATAACAATATATACTTATGTTCACTCAGAATTTTGTTAGCAACCAATTAAAGATAATTTATAACACATTACACAAGAAAAGCTACTGAAAATATATCACATATCACAGCTAAATGTAGCTATCCAATGAATTTTTTAAATATTACTCTAATTCATCTCCATTCAAGACCATCACATTCTGACACAAATAGTTTTTAGTTTAGAAGATTAAGCTTGATAATATCATTAACAGTACTTAGAAAAGTTTTGAAAATTTTCTTAATGAATGATAACATTTTTTAATGCATTTTGCAAATTTGGATCTATACAAAGTCTATCAGGTTTCACAAACTGTTCCAGTTTTTTATTGTTTTTAATTTATTTAACAAAATAAATATAGCACTTTTAATCCTAGTAAGTAACCAAATTAATAGTTAATATTATATTGGCTTAAAAGAGATCTAATTGTATTTGACTACCCTTATGGAAATATTTTATGGCAATCCATGCGTAATCCATGGAATTCCATTAAAAACCAATGGAATTCAATGGAGCCCCATAGTTTTTAATTCATGGGTTCTGTTGGACCACATGTGTTTTATAGTTACCCTATAGGTCTTCAAGGTTACCTCATGGGTCTTCATGGTTACTTCATGGGTCTTCGTAGTTATCTCATGTGTCTCAACTATTAGTTTATGGGTTCCAATCAATTTCACATGGATCTTAATGATTGTTTCATGGCATTCAATTATTAAAAACATGGTAACACATTTTTTACCATGTAACATGAATAAGAATATGTTACCATGGTTTTAAAAAATTTAGCTTTTAATCTGGAAAATAGCAGTGTATTATACCCCATGTTTAGACATTTTGTCTAAAAAAAAAATCAACTGTTGTCTATCTGATTAAAAGGGTGATTAGCGAAAAAATAAGTTAAGAAACAGTTAAATTCAGGCAAGGCACTCTATTTTAATTGGATTAAAAAATTTGTTCTGTCCAAAGTCCAAAGCATTTTTTTTTTTCTTGTTTGCCTTTTATATAATCTATATGGACTATCTCTAAGATACTAAAATAGTAGGCATATTATGCATATATTTTCATATTATGCATATATTTTCATATTATGCATATATTTTCATATTATGCATATATTTTCATATTATGCATATATTTTCATATTGTGCATATATTTTCATATTATGCATATTATTATTATGTTTTTAGAGAAGAGGACTGTGCAAAGCAAATATTTGTTTAATAAAAATAGGGGGCCATTCCTGTAGCAATTTCAGATTTTGTTGATTTTATTTAGTGCTATTATTTTTAACTTATTTATAATAAGTTATTTATAACACAATAACTAATTAGTTTAGTTATTGTGTTAGTTTAATATATAATATTTTTAAAGAGATAACATTAAAAAGAACATGTATTGTTTTATATTAATCATATTCAGAGCTGGACATTGCTACCTTATATTTGAAAGCACTACCACTACCTTGCACATCTTTGGGAACCAAAAACTGCTACTGCTCTTCTAATACTTTATCAAACTTAAAAAATAGCTAGCCAGCAACATTTTAATGTTGTCTAAAAGTTAAAACAAATAAAGTAATGCGGAAGTACATTAAATTTCATCATTTTTAAAAAATTGCGCTAGTCTGCTACCAAAAATTTTTTACTTTTTATTTTTTTATAAAAGCAAAATAAAAAAAGGATTTTCCTCTGTGTATGTGCAAAAGGTCCATAATCATGCATCTTTTTACTCCATCTATTGTAGTATCCACTGCGTTACATTCATGGCAGATGTAGCTGATAACTGGCAGCTTGTAATAGAGATGCCCAAAAGAATAGAAATACTGTTCAAATGTAAACGTTATAGAAAATTTAGATTGTTATGTTCATACAGAACAATATAGAACATTATGTACTTGGATCAATAGATATTTTAATGCATCACAGCAGTAGTTTAAATTATTGATCCATGATGTCACCAAACTCAGAGCTGTCTTGATGTCATTTGCCATCACAGTTCTCCTATTTTGGGTATTTCATATCCCATGGGCCATTGCAGCTAACTTTGAAAACAATAGTCTAGGATTCAAATTTTAGCTTGGCACTATCTAGGTACCCTTACAAGCCAGCAAGTTTTCTCTGTGTATTTTTATGTGCTTTATATCTTTTATGTGCTTTCGTTTAGCACCACTTCGCTCTATCGCCTTTCTCTTTGTTCTATATTGCTCTCCTTCATATCAAAACTGCACTTGCTTTGATGTTATTTCTGATTAAATTGACCAAGCCCTCTCTCTTTATGTATCAGCCAATATTGTTGTTGTTGGTAAATTTAATGCTCATCACACTGAATGGCTTGGCTATAGTGTTAGTGACTCTGCAGGCATTGAGGCCCACAACTTTTGCCTTTCTCAATCTCTAACTCAAATAGTCAACTTTCTAACTCGCTTTCCAGCCCGGATCATTTACCTTCTCTACTTGACTTATGTCTTGTTTCTGATCCTAGTCAGTGCTCAGTTTCTCCACATTCACCCTTAGATGCTCGTGATCACGATTTGATCTCTCTAAAACTATTATCTTTTTTTTTTTTAATCATAAGAATCCTCCTATCATCGTACCTTTTACAACTACCTTAAAGCTGACTGGGACTCTTTCCATAATATTCTTTGCATTCTTCCTGATATTGCTGACAAACAGGTTGGTACATTGCTTGACATTCGTATTACTCCAGCTTCTGTATCTAAAGTGATTTACTGCTTAGACTCTTCTACAGCTTGTGGTCCAGGCAACATGCAGTATTGCAGAATTTTTCTCCGGAGCTGTTGTCTATGCTTTCAAAAATATTTAACAAGTGCTTATCAGAGTCTTTCCAGCCTGCTAGAAAGCAGAATTTTTTATCCCTTTTTTCGAAAATTTTGGAGAGCGATCTAACCAACTACTGTCCCATTAGTCTTCTTCCTATCATAAGCAATAATTTTGAATCTTTAATTAACAAACACTTCATCTCTTATCTTAAATTTAATAACTTACTTTCTGATCGTCAATATGGATTTCGATCTTCTCATTCTACAGCTGATTCGCTAACAGTAATAAGCAATAGGTTTTATTGTACATTAGATAGAGGTGGAGAGGTTAAGGCTATCGCTCTTGACATTTCTAAAGCTTTTGATAAAGTTTGGTGTGCTGGTCTTCTCCATAAGCTTTCTTCTTATGGTGTATTAGGTAACATCTTTAAGATTATTGAATCCTTTCTTACTTATCGTAGTATAAAAATTGTCCTTAATCGACAGTACTCTTTTTCATTTCCTGTAACTTCAGGGTTTTATCCTTGGCCCTATACTCTTTTAATTTTGGATTAATGTTCTTGCATATATTCTCACATATAAGGTGGCATTGTTTGCTGATGATACTACCATTTATTCTTGTCTTGATAAGAAGCCAACACTCTCTGATTGCTTGGAGGGGGCATTTGAGTTTAAAAAAGAATCTCACTTCTGCTACAGTATGGGGCTTAGTGGCCGGTGAACTTTAATTCAGATAAAACCTAATATTATTCAGCTAATCATTACAGCAATAATTTAGATCTTTCTATATTTATGAATGGTGATGTACTTGACGAGTCATCTCCCTTAATCTTCTAGGATTAACTTTTACTTCTGATCTTTCTTAGAAACCATATATCAAACTCATTGCAAAACAAGCATCTGCTAAGGTTGCATCTCTTTATTGTGCTCAACACTTTCTCACTCCGGATTCTATTATTTATCTCTAAAAATCTCAAATCCGTCCTTGTATGGTATACTGTTGCCATATCTGAGACGGATCTTCCAATGATGCCCTTTCTCTTTTTTCAAGGTGCAAAAACGCATAGTAAACATAGTTGGATCTGCTTTTGCAGCCAACCTCCAACCATTATCACATCGTCGTAAAGTTGCATCTCTTTCTTTTTTCTACAAATACTATAACAGGCACTCCTCTTAAGAGCTAGCGCCTCTTGTGCCATATACTAAAATTCATTCTTGTGTTACTCATCATTCAGTTAAGTCTCATCCTTTTTTTTTATAACTATTTCTAAGTGCTCCAAAAACTTTCATTTGTCTAGTTTTTTTCCTTGAACATCAGTTCTTCGGAATTTGCTTCCTTCATCTTGCTTTCCTGATTCATATAATTTACAATCTTTTAAGTTGTTTGTCAATCATTATCATGCTCTATAAACTTCATCTTTTCTCTTCCAGTAACTTCCAACTCTTATAGTGGTTGCTTCTAGCCTTGTTGGAAGCGAAGATATTGAAAAAAAAAATGTCCTAATTGACTAAATGAAACTAGTTAAATACACTAACATAGTTTGACCATTGTCTGTAGTTGTTGCAATAATCTGGAGATTAAAAAAATCTAGTTAAAATACCAAATTTCAATTGACTACAACAGTTTTAAATTTGCAAAGCATATACTGAAACTAGAAATAGTTATAAGCTGATAGTTTTTGAAATAATTTGCTTCTACACACTCAATAGTTTATACTAAACTCCTAATGCAAGTTGGACATTACGTCTGCTAAGAGCTTCCAATTTGGGCTTCTTTTAACTCCTTGACACTTGACTTTTAGAAATTGTTTTTGAGAATAAAAACTGCATTGAAAAGAACCTTACCATTAAACGAAAATATTTTTTAAAACTGAACATAAAAAGTAAAAAGAATGAGCATTATTTTACAGAAAGAAATTAAAAAAAACAAAACATTATCAGCATAAAAAACATTAATTTATCAGCATAAAAAATTGCAGTTGTCTGCAATTTTTAAAAGTTGTTGTTAAACCTTTATAAAAACTACTTCAATGAGATGATAGAAAAGATTATCGCATCTGCACAATACAGTATTATGTAAGTATATTATTATATAATGTATACGCAAGGCAGGTGCTAGTAGGTGTTAAATGTAGGGTTTCTGTCAGCTGTTTAACAGTAACAGTAAAACAGCTGTTTTTTTGCCAAAAACTAAGAACAGCAAACAGCTGTTTTTTTGTAACTGTTTTTTACTGTTTTTTTTTTTAATTTTGTTATGTTACCGCGATTACATTTTACTTTTCTAAAGTTAAAGTGATTTGAAAAAAAAAATTTCCATACAAGTAACAACTTTTTTTAAAAAAAATCGCGGGGCTTTTCCCTTCGCTTTGAAGAAAGTGATTTTGTCACAATTTAAGTTAAAATAATAACTTATTATAACAAATAATTATTTAACAAAAAGTAAGCTATATTATGAATTAAGTTTAAATATCTTGCACTATTTAATACTTATTTAGATTTCAGCTTGTCTTCTGTTTGGGATTTTGCAATTAAACGCAAGAATGCAAAAACAAAAGATCTCGAAGGTCAATGCAAACGTTGCAACAAAGTTATTAAGTGTTCTGGTAATTCAACGACCACATTAAAGAGGCACTTGATTTCACATGGTATTACGTTTGATAAACCACCTGATACAGCTGAATCCAGTCAACAAGCTGTAACTGAAAAGAGAACAATGATGATCCCTGATATTTTTTCTAAAAAAATGACACTTAAGGAGATAGTAAGTGACTTGGCCACTGACAATATTTCAATACATGCCATCACAAACAGCAAATATATCCGTTTATCCATATCACGAGACGATTTTAAGTTGCCAAGAAACAAGAGCGACGTCATGAAATTAATTCACGATGATTATGATGATAAGAAACAAAAAATGATCGGCAATATCAAAGAATTGCTGCAGAAGAATGCAAAGTTTAGCTTCTCGGTTGACGAGTGGACAAGCATAAGAGGACGGCGATACTTCGGAGTGAATCTTCACAATAATGTTAATAAGCTGACTTTTAAGACAGGACTTGTTCGCATATTAGGCTCATGCTCAGCTATGGATATGATAGAAATTATGAAAAAGCATTTTTTAAGTTTTGGTTTATCAATGAAAACCGATATTGTTGCTGCTACTTTGGATGGTGCCTCTGTAAACAAAAAATTTATTCGTCATGCTGAGATAGAGGGGCAATTTTGTCTAAATCACGGAATTCATCTTGCCGTTTGCGATACACTCTATAAGAAAAATAATCTAGTCGATGATTTGGAATACATTGATAGCGATGATGTATCAGAAACAGATGAATTTGACGAGAATGGTGACCTTCAATTCCTCGAGGAAAATTTTTATGATGTCGAAACTGATTACAAGGACCTTCTTAAGAAATCACGAGAACTTGTTAAATTTATAAAAAAATCATCTGTCAAAAACCATGCGTTTCAAATTCACGTCAAAAATGAGTTAGGGCATGAGAAAGAACTTCATCTCTACATTAAAACTAGATGGAACTCAATTCCAACAATGCTTGAGTCACTTATACAAACAGAAAATTCTATTCAAGCAACATTATTTGACTTTAACTCACTTCATCTAATCGATTCCTTGGATTTTGGTGCGCTTAAAAATTTGCTCAGAGCTTTAGATCCTATAAAACTTGCAGTGGAGAATTTAAGTCGAGAAGACGCAACATTAGAGACTGCTGATACAATCATCGAATTTATGTTAAAAAAGCATTCAATGATGAACAACAAAATAAGTAAAACATTGTACGAGAACTTAAAACGCCAAATTGATGAGCGCTGGACAAGCGATATAATGAATCTCTTGCGAAGCTTGAACGATCCTTCCACGACACCGTCAAAAAACACTTTGATTTTTGCTGGAAAACTTGCATCTTGCCTCTTTGGAATCAATAACGAGGAAAATGATGATGAAATGACAGTCACAGAGTCGATGCCGAGCAAGAAAGTTTATCGCTTCAAGATGAACTTAACATGCTTCTTCAAAAAGAAAAGTCATCAAAAATATTGGGGCAAAATAAATTCAAATGGTTAAAAAGTGAATTTGTCCTTTTCAAAAATACAGGCAAACGAACAGAGCATCTACAAATGCTTTACAATGCATTACTTTCAATTAAACCAACATCGACTGACGTTGAGCGTGTTTTTTCAGTATGCGCAAATTACTGTACAAAAATTCGATCACAATTATCGGACAAATCACTAAATGCACTTGTGTTCCTTAAATATTTTTATAACAAATCATGTAAGAAAAGTCATATAATATAGTATTTAAATAAATAGTACATAAATTTACTATTTTCTTTGTATTTTTTAAAAAAACAGTAAAACAGCTGTTAACAGCTGTTTTTTGAAAAATTAGGAACAGCAAACTGCTGTTTTTTGAAAACCACTGTTTTTCAGAAACCCTAGTTAAATGTTAAGTAGAGGGGGTGCTATAAGAGTTTTGCCAACTTAAAAAAAAAGGTGTTCAAATTCACTCATTTGCTGGCTAGAGATAAATAGTGTAAGTTCTATTTTGCCGACATTTATCTAAAAAAGGTTCACACTTGCTGATTGAAGATACAAAAAGGTTTCAATTTGCTGACTAATGGTGTAAATGTTTATTGAATGGGGGTGGGTCATACCCACAACCACCAAATAAGGTCCCATAAAATTTTATTGGTTTTCAATGGATATTCATGGGTTATGCATAGATTACAAAATAATATTTTTGTAAAGATGACCATATAGTTGTACAAATTCGCTTTATTCTATTTGTTATATTTGTTTTGCCAATATTTTTTTGTATATTCTTTTTAAGGACTCTATTGAACAATTTTTACATAAAGCAGCAGCAAATTTTAACAAACTAATAATGGATTGTGTGGTGCACAAAAACATTATAGAAAGGTTGGTTTATATATTTTTGGTATATATTTCAAATTCCAAACCTTGTTATCAAAAATATATTATAAATCTTTAACCATTTTATCAAGAGTATATTAAAAATTTTACAATTACATTGAGTAGTTCTGCACACTTTTTACATTTAATTAGCAATTTTGTTTCAGTTAATTAACTATTGTTTTGCTAAATATTTTTTTGTTACTTTTATACTAGGAAAAAAAGTTTAATCAATCAGCTAAAAAGGTTTTTAAAATTATATTTAAAGGTAAATTTCTGTTTACATAGTTTAATATATGTTTGTGTATTAGTTTATAAAATTTTTAATTCAACAAAAGAAAAATTATGGACTATGGACTTATGGTGTTTAGTAAATTAATTCAAGAAAATTAAAATTTGAAGTACTTTAGTTTAAAAATTTATTACTTTAAAGAATTACCTTTTTAACTTGTAAAAATATTTTTAAAAAAACTAAAGGATCCAGTATGTATATATATATATACTGGATCCTTTAGTTTTTTTAAAAATATTTTTACAAGTTATATATATATATATATATATATATTATATATATATATATATATATATATATATATATATATATATATATATATATATATATATATATATATATATATATATATATATATATATATATATATATATATATATATATATATTGACACTTTAAAAGTATAGACAAAAAAAAGGAATCACAAGCTGTTAAATAAATCTAGAAAACTGAGTTCAATACAAAAAGAAGGGAGCAATCATACTTATTAAGAGAAAATGTTTAGAGATGTTAAGAGAAATAAAGATGAATTTTTTAGTCTTTTACAACTGTCCCTAATGAATTATTTACTGTTCTTAATTTTTTAATTGTTTTTGTCAGCATTTTCAAAGGTTTTCCACAAAAAAATTGTGTTAGAACATCCTCACATTATTCTAACGTATGACACCGTGGTTTCATCATGATTTTTCACAGATCTGCTAATGAGTTTAGATTTTATTTAAAAGCTTTTGCTTTCAATTTTACCTAACAGTTTTTGATAGTTCATGAATATCCCGGCCACAGGACAAGAAATCTAATACAAATTTTTGGAACCATGTCTTGACAGTTTTTCGCTTGATGGAAAGTTGTTCTTTTGTGGATGAAAGTGTCAAACTTTCTAATTTGAAACCAATTAGACACAATGTTCTTCAAAATTTACAAATAATTTACAGAATTGACAGTTCACCTTGTTCTAAAAGTTGTAAACCAGCACAACCGTTGGAAATGATTGTACTCTAAATTATAGTTGCTAAACTTTGTTTAACAGAAAGTGCAATGTATTAATAATTAAAGTTTGAGTCTGGTGTTCACAAACAATATCTTTGTGTCCTGCAAACTCCTTAAACTAGGCTTTGTCTCATAAAACATTGCCACATTTTAACAACTCAATCATTGTGTTCATTGCAAAATTAAAAGTGATCATAAATATTTTTTTTTAAATAAGTATGGCTTTAATGCAACATGATACTATCGGCGATTATTGTCCTAGGCAAAATGTCTCAGAACTGTGCGAGCACTAACATTTGTAATAGGAGGCAGTTTAGTGAGCATTTGTGAACTTGAAATCTGGATGTCTTTCACAGCCAAGCAGCATATCATATTTTTGGAGTGGTTTTGGAGTGGTAAGTCTTGGTCTTCCACAAGATTTTCCTAGATTAATCCCATCTTGTTGACTTGATGCACTAAATTGTGTTATGAATAGTTGTCCTAGACATCTTTGAATGTGTATTATTCATTCAGACTTGTTACCTTCCATTAAAAGTTGTACTTGTACAAGTTTAACAAGTGATGTTGCAGCCATACTCTGAGATAATAATGATTGAAACACATAATTTTAAGGTATATAGAGCATATAAGATATTTTTCTATTGGTTGCTAAATACTCAATTAACCATGCAACGTGTGAATGTTTATTGCGTTGCCAGCACTCGTTTTGCATTTATAAGTAATTATTTAAAGTATATAATAGAGGTCAGATAACTGTAAAAAGATAAAAAAAAACCCAAACGGATCTTCAAACTAATTTTTGTGGAGCTTTTTTTTTATTTAGCGATTTTTATGATTTTATTTTTTGGTTTGGGATTTTTCCGGTAACTCATTGCCAAAATTGGGTTTGTTTGGTACACATTTGCTTCAAACGCAATCAATGGTTCGAAAAGGTTTTCTCATTTAAAGTACAAATTAAAACAAGAAACCATTTTTTTTTATAATTGTTTTTTGGAGGTATTTTTTATTGCTTTTTTAAATTCTATTTAGGAAACTCACTTAATAAAAAAATTAAAATGTACAATAGTCTCTGATAATTGTTTTATTTCTGAAAAAGCGTTTGAAACGTTCCTGTTAGCATCACGGTATTTAAATTTTTTTTATTATTCTTATTATTTTTTTGTACAAATGTAAAATGTTATCATTTTTTCTGTTTTTTCTCATTTTTTAAGCGAGTGTGATTTAGAAGAACTTCTTGTGAACTATACTCTGCACAATAAAGCTACTGGATTGTTTTGTGATGCTAAATCTTTAAAAATGAAAAGTAACGAGTAAGTCTTTGAACTTTAATTATTTTTCCCGGCTGATTTCTTATTTTTCAATTACAGTTTTGAAGTTTTATTTTGTTAATATATAAATTGATAATAGTGTAGTTCTAATATAAAATTAATAAAAACACTTATTGCAGCTTGTATAAAAGGAATAATGGATCGAATGGTTATCTTCATTCTTCGTCTAATATTTCAGAACTTAAAAAAAATGAAAAAAGTAAATCAATTACGCAAAGCAATAATATTAACGATCATGTCACAAGTATACTTTATGTAGAAAACCTTACGTTGAAAGATGATAATAAAAATCTACTATGTATGCAAAACAATTTAGTTAGCAGTGACAAAAAAAGTGTACTTAACTTGGAAAACGTTGCGTTGAACAAATATTTAACAAAATCCCAAGGCGAGTCAAAATTCAAAAAAGACAAAGAGGTTTTCAACCCTGGACGTAAAAAATTAACTAAAAGTACTACTTTAAACATACATCGAAAACGGTTACCATCTGCTGATTCACTGCAACGAACCTCGTTACAAAGATTGTCATATTTAGAAAAGCAACGACTTCGCAACACTATTTGTATTTATGCTGGAACAAATGCAATCTATAAATCACATCAAGGTTAGTTTTTAAATTTGCAATATTAAGCAAACTTTAGTGGTTTGCTATTTTAGTTACACTAGGGAACGAATTATATGAAATAAAATGTCAAAATCATTGAATTTTTACTCCACAACTTACCCTCTAGGGTAAATAAAATTACACTTATTACCCGTAATAAAGCCTTGTTTAAGCCTTGTTAGTGTTGAGCAACGGATGGATAACAGTTGCGGATTAAAAGAACTTGTGCAAAGTTAGCATTTGGTGTCTTTGGTTTGGCGAGACCATAAAAAGCTCATCACCCAGACTGTTTTGTGCAGACTTAAATTTAGTGCAATCATCAGGATTTAACAAGAAAAATAAAATTAAAATGTAGTATCCTAATCTATCATCAGCTCTAAGACTAATCCTCTAAAACTCATTCATTCTAAAAGCTCTAAAACTCATTCAGTTAAAAATCTTTGTCTTCGAATAATAATAAAAAAAAAGATTAATAAAAAAAAAAATTTCAAACAAATTTAATATTTTAAAATATACATATATATATATATATATATATATATATATATATATATATATATATATATATATATATATATATATATATATATATATATATATATATATATATATATATATATATATATATATATGTATATATATATATTTGGAAACAATTGTTTTTAATAGAGTAAGTAGGTTCAAAGTAGTTATTGGCTTGATAGTCATCGAGTTAGAAGGTTCAAAGTAGTTATTGAATTTAAAAAATCAAAGTATTTTTTAAATTAAATAACTACTTTGAAATCTTCTTATAGAATAGAGTTAAGAGGCTCAAAGTACTTATTGGATTTAAAAAATTTCTTAGAAAGTTGATGCAACAAAATTAAACCTTTATAGAAATAAAATTTTTAGACGTGTTAATTCTCTAAAATTTTTTACTTTATTATAATTTTGTGTTCTTTTTTAGTTATTACCTCATCCTTTAAGTCCAATCGTCGAAATTTGTTTTCACCACAATTTTGAACGAAATGCTATTCTAATAGTTGTAATGTTTTTTCAAATAATGAGTACCACGAGGAACCTCCTACAGTAAATTTAGAAGGAAATGATCTGGATTGTGAATTTAACGAAAAAGGAGATAATCTGGCATGAATTTTTTAAAAAAGATAAATTTACATAATTTCAAAAATGAAAATAATATAGATGTTATAGTGTAAATAATCTAATAGTATTATGAAAAGTTACTTTAATGAAACTAGTATATAAATATATACTACATAGGTGATATAGGCGATTCATATCTATATATATACTCTATATAGTTTTTAAATTTCAACGAATAGCTTGGTTGACAACACTGAAATGAGTATCATAAATTCTCAGAAAGTTGTTTCATTCAACGAAGTAAAACCTCCATAGAGTCAGAAAATCAAGTTTTTCTGCAAGGCTAAATCTAAGACGTCTTGTATCAAAGTTTCTATAAATTAATTTAAAAATGTTAAAATACAAAAAATCTCTTTACACTGAATATATTTTATTTTAAATTTTTAGTAGCTTTTAGTTCAGCATCAGCCTATAAATACCACACTAAATTATAACAGTTTAAATGCGTCCGAAAAATGTGCATATATACTTACTATATAAAACATTGTAAATAATATAAATATTGTATATATAAATAAATAGTTAATATGACGAAATGATTTTTGAGATTTTCTATACTTATATTGTTATTTGTTTGTAATGTAAGCGGTAATAGTTTTGATGTCAATGGTTTAGCATTACGGCTAATTTGATCACAACCTTCTGTAAAACTTGTTTTTTGATTGTCTTTCTTTCAACTTTTTTCTTTTTGCCTCCATTTCTTTTGAAAGTTCCGATTATCTTTTCGAAAGTTCCGATTATCTTTTCGAAAGTTCCGATTATCTTTTCGAAAGCTTATTTTGCTTCTTATTGCTTCTATAAGCATAAAACAGATAATGTTTTTGATCAATCTTTTTTCGTAAATAATATATCTATATAATAATATATATCTTTTTAATTGTAGGCGTTCATTATAAAAAATCCATCTTGCAGTGTTTTATTGAATTATCCATAATAAAATACCACATAATATTATGTATACATAATAACGTGCTAAATAACACGGTAAGATATTAATTGACACTACAGTAAAAATAGTTTTAAGGCTAAACATTGAGTTAATAAATGGAAACATAAGTTAACAGATGATAATTACAATTTGACTTGGCACTTTTTTTCTACATCAGATCATGCAGATCTGATGTAGCAGTAGTTTTAGAAAGACCAAATGTTGGCATTCTTCGCGAATCTAGAAGTTATAAAACAATTAGAAATACAGTTGTAAAAAAAAAATTAATAAAGAATAAAACAAAATTTAAATTTGTTTCACATAAACTCTAAGCACACGATATAAACCATATACATTGGTACTTAAAAGTTAGAATAATTTTTTTATTAAACATTTAAAATGAATTTAAAAACAAGTTTAATATTCTTAAATGTTGTTGTTTTAAATTATTGGAATGCGCCTTAATACAGTATTTTAAAGGTAAAAAATTTATCAAAGTCAGGTAATTCAACAATAAGTTATGAGGTTTTAAAAAACAAACTTTAAATATATCGATTTACTAAAGAAACAAAATGATTGAATGAACGAAGTAAAAAATGCACAAAATTTAAGGAAAAAAAGTTTTAAGAGAACTAAAAACAAAGGGAAAAAAAATCTGAGAAAAGAACAGAGGATAGCTGTTAGTAAAATAAAAAAATAAAACATTGCTAGATACCCGTTGCTAGATGCCTATTGCTAGATACCCGTTGCTAGATACCCGTTTGACACAGAAACAGGTTTTGTAAGAATTGAATATTCTAAAGCTTCGGAAAAAATTCTTGAACAAATTGGTCTGACAAAAATTATGAGTGAAGACCCTACTGTTAGTTACGCGGCAAAAATTAGAAGATATCTTTCAAAACTAAATAAAAAACAACATTTTTCTAACGAGGAATATGAAAAAATATATTCGATTGATCCTATTTAACCACATATATATGGAGTAATCAAAGCTCATAAATCTGAATAATCGTATGTAATACCCAACTACAAAATATCAGAATTCTTAGTTATAACAATACAAAAAGTCTTAAATGAAAATCCGACACGTTTAAAAAACTCCTTTGACTTAAAAAAAACAACAACAGAAAATTGTAATATCGCCAGCAATAAGATCAGTGTCTTTTGATGTTGTAAATCTGTACCCTTCAATTCTGTTTAAAGAAGCCGCTCTTTTACTTTCAGAACAATTAAATAACAACTTATATAAAAGCTTAACAAAACTAAGTATACCTGAAACAAAACAACTCATAGAACTTTGCTTATTTCAATGTTATTTTCATTGGAACAATGAGATCACGAAATGGAAAACCCAGGACCAATAGGACTCTCTTTTATGGTGGTTCTTGCAAAGTCTTTTCTTCAATTCCATGAAAATAATGCAATTAAAACGGCACTGACAATAAATCCTGAACTTGATCTAAAATTATTTTCAGGCCTCCCACATAGTATTTTTTTAATTTTAGGACATTATTTAAATTATATAAGGCAGTTTTTGTTTAACTGGCTCCTCCGACAGTCAATACCTCAAATGTTTTATTTATATTTTATATGAAACAAAAAGATCAAAACAATTATATATTAAGTAATTAATACAAAACAAGAATCAATAATTAAAATCAACAGTAAATTATTATACTACTTTCACAAAACTCAAGTATGAAAATAAAATTAAAATATTACACTATAGTTGGTTTCTTAAAGAACAAAAACCTTCATCTAAAAGACAATAAATATGTTATAGATAATATGTTTTAGAGGAATTATTAAAACAGGAGCTAATTTTACAAACAGGAGCCAATTATATCCACCAACTACTAAGGGAAGAAAGAAATTACTTGCTGTTTTCATGAGTTCTTCAAAAAATAACTCTATATATATCTTACGTATGAAAAGTACATGGAAAAAAGTCACATTTAAAAAGTTTTGAGAAAGTATATATTGATCATTTATAAAAGTTTTCATATAAAGCATAGAAGTAAATTAGAAAAAATTATTTCTTGATTCTTGATTTTTTTTAATAAAAGTTTTAAATATTTTATACAAAGACTTTTATAAATGATTCTTAAATACTTTCTTAAAACTTTTTAAATGCGACTATGCCGTTTTTTCCCGTGTACTCTTCATATGTATATCTTATAGTCTTCTCTTCTAGCTGCCGAACGTTTAAACCAAGAAACATTTACAAATAGTTCATCATCAAATGGAATTAACTCCGCGTTGACATTCTCATTTTGAAAATTTATACTGAATTTTCTGGATATACAAAACGAACTGCACAGTTCGAGTCATTTTTTGAGTTTGTTCAACTGGAGCACCAAGAAGTTCTTCGTCACGTACCAACAAGATGGTTATCCTTACTTCCAGCACTGGAAAAAATACTACTCGTATGGTCTGCGTTGCGGTCATATTGGTATCTAAGGGAGAAGAAGAATGCCACAAAGTAAAATGGGATGATTTTACTTTGTGGCATTCTGGACTCAATTTCATGAAATTGAGTCCATTCCTAAATTACATTGTTGTTTCTTACATGTTATGCAGGTCTTTCAAAGTGGTGTACTGACTTAAGAGTTGCATCAAACTACTAGTTCCGAGTTACATGAAATTATGGTCGTAGTAAGATATTGCAGATCGCAAACAAGACAAATTTTATGGACATGCTGCTACTCAATTCCTGAAAAGAATACCACGAGTGAAAAAACAAAAGTTTGAAAGAGACGTTGATGAATTCTACAGCAAATTCTTAAATTACTTAGATAAATGGTACAACTTCCAGAATTTCAAAGAATGAGTACCTTAACTTTGAACGAACCAGTGGTATGGAGCTTATTTGACCAACTAGCAGTCAAGTTTTGCGTTGATGTAGATCAAAATGAATACTATGAAGACTACTGTATTCTGCGTAATGTCCAAACAGTGCTGGTAGAGACCAACACGAATGTGGTGGATTGATTGAGTAGTTTTCTTTACAAAACTTACAGAAACAAAGTGTGGTGAGAGTGGCGAATTTTTCAAAGTGGTATCCTTTGTATTCTTCATACCTGTTTTAAATTCTTTATGTGAACGAACTTTCAATGTGATGAGTTCTTTGCGGTTTAAAGAACGAAATCGTCTTGGACTTCGTGTTTTGCGAGCTGAACTGCAGGTGTGTGAAAATATGAATTTCAAATGATCACTATTTTATGACTTCTTAATGAAGAAACCCAAATTGTTTACTGCTGCAAGATCTGATCAGAAATATACTTTTAAACGCAAGTAGTTTTCATGACAGTACTGAAACCCTATTGTAATCATTGTAATAACTTTATTCAATCAAGTACATAAGCATTGTTGTATTGCATATAATGTAAATAAAATATAATAGCCAGCTCCCAAAACCCCCAGCAGAGCTTCGCTCACCGCTCGCCATGCCCCGCCCAATCCGATCTCCCGGATATAACCTAGCTAGAGGTGGCAACTCTAAGGTAAACACACGGATGCATCAACATCAGAGGAGCGTTAACGAAAAAAAACCTTATCAATCTGCATTAGAATTTCATAAAACCTTTCGTAAAGAAGAAAAAACAAGAACATTATAGGTAGAAAATAAAAAGTTTGAAAAAAAATTAAGGAGGCACTAGTTTCAAAAAAAACATGTGCTCGGCGCAAAACAGCGGGATTAATCTTGATGAAGGCCAATATGTTAAAAATATGTTTTGGACCCCATTTTTTAAATTTAAAAGCAAAAGGAGCCATTCAACCGCTGACGTCAATAGCAACAGTTTTACATAAACTGTAACGGTTAAAAATTATTGTAATATTTAAAAAGGTATGATGCTGTTATCTATAACCCAGCAAAATAATAAAACTAATTAGTATTGCGAGAAAATGTAATTTTTTGATTTCAATAAAAAAAAGACAGCATTTTTCTCTAGATAAAAATCCTTTAAAGACGCCAGTGATGGGTTGATGTTGGAGTGAGTAACCCCAACTTGGGTTGATGTTGGAGTTTTTTATTTGAACATTTGTTATCGCATCCTTACTGTGTATTTGAAACTCATAATTCTGCTCATTGTAATTGTAATACAAATATCTAAAGAATTAGGTTATTTTCTTTAGTTTTTAAGTTCAACAGTATATTTTATGGAGGGATTTAGTTCATTTAAAGTTTTACGAAACAATACTCGTTTTTCTTTTGAATTGAAGCGAGCATGGGTATCATTCAGTGACGTAGCTTTTTCTAACTTCCCCTGTTTTTTAATTTTACATAAGAGTTTTTAAAATTTAATTGTGAATGTGGGTGTTAGGTAATTAATAATTTTACTATTTTTTATTCTAATTTATCTTTTGCTTCATTTTCGTATAATAAAGCACAACCTGTTTCTATGTCAAACCAATATACTTTAGATGTGAATGCTTTTCAAACTGATATATATTTAGATGTGAATGCTGTTCAAATGTATATTTTAGATATATCTTAAAAAGTGAATGACTTTTTTTTTTTTATCCATTCATTTAACCATAAAATTGAAAAAAATTACAGATTTATTTATAATTTTACAAAATTAGGTTCGGTTTTACTCGTATTGTTGAAAACTTGTCATTGGAGTGACACCTTAACAAAATAAACAAATAATGCAACAAACAAACAACAAAAAGTAATAGTATAGACCAAAAAATAACTCTAATAAAAAGAACAATAACTATTAAAAAAAGACTAATAACAAAAAAGGAAAAATTTAATGAGCTGACAGAGATAATGAATTAATGAGATAACACAACGTTAAACGATCAGAAGGGTGAAAATAAAAAATAAAACAAAAAGATGTATTTTAAATATTATGATGAGACAAAATAACATGAAATATTATGATGAGACAAAATAACATGAAATCACTTGAATAATAGCAACAAAAGTAAAATGTAAAAATAATAAAAATAATTAGCAACAATACCACAAAAAAAAAAAAAAAAAAAAATGCACGACAGTATAAACAATACACATGAACTCGTCAATATAAACGATGCACAAAATTACACGACAGTATAAACAAAAATAGAAATACACAACAATATAAAAAATACACGACATTATCAAAAATACACAAAAACACACGGCAAGCAATGCAAATAACATAAATTAATTAATCTTAAAAATTGTTTTTTTTTTTGTTTTAGTGGAACTTAGTTTTAGTGGTTCTCGAGGACTTCGTTGTCTTCTTCGTTCTTTATTTCTTTATTTATAACCATATCTTCATTTCTAAATTTTTTTAACTTTTTTATTTGTGTGTGCATATTTGTATAGAGATTATGCTTTAGAGAAGTATAATCTCTATACTTTGGAATTGTCAAAAATTACGTCACCCAATTTACAACCGTTTTTGACCGTCTCTTCTCCCCCCCCCCCTCCTCCTCATCATCACAACATCGTAACACTTTAGTAATAAGTCCCTTATGAGTTTTTAAAAGTTAACATCTTAGATAAGTTTTTATAAAATTTAATTAAGTTGAAACATCTGGTATAGTATGTAAACTTATCCTTATAAATTTCTTTATATTAAATTACAATATTTCTAGGGGTTATATATACCCTCGTTATTCAAGTAATATAAAAAACCGTTAAAAAAACAAACAGATAATAAAACTTTAATGTAATGTGTTCTTGCGTCTTAAATAAGAAAAATAAGGTTTCCAAAACGACGATGTGACGTAATCACCGTTGTCTTCATTTAAACCGTCTTCATTTGGAGAACACTGGTGAAACTGTACTTCCAAGGACTCTCTCACTTTTCTATTAAAATATTATACCTGTTTCCGTATGATTTGTCACAAAATCACTGCTCCCCCTCCTCCTCCTCCTCCTCCTCCTCCTAGAGCGTGATGTAGTTTATGGGCAACCCCTTAACGGAAACATCTGTTTGTACTTTGTTAGTTTCTAGCGTTCTTTTGGATGATTCAAAATAAGGTTTTTAAATTTTAATAAAACGCAGACCTAAAAATTATAGTTAATACTTGTAATAGTAGTAGAAGATTATGACTTTTTAAAGTCTCTGTTTTATTAAAAATTTAAAAATCTTATTTTGAATCATCCAAAAGAACCGTTTTCAGTCAAATGTGATTTCCGCTTTTCCGTTTCTATGATTTAAAAAACGACCTTAACGTTCAGCTTATACTTTGTAGTTAAAATGACTTCAGAATTTAAAAGTTTTATGGAACTGCATGAACCGCAGTTGAAATGCATAAATTTTCCTTCTCAACTTTTTGAAACGTTGTTTCATATGCTTAGTAGAAAAACTACCGGGGATGTTGCAGATGAACTCAAGGTTACCAAAGTTCATAATTCAGGTAGGTTATACTATTGATTTAGAAAATATGGGCAACATTGAGCCAATATAAAAAAAGTTTCTAAATTTTTGCATAATTATTTTTATTTATTTAATAAAAAATAAAACAAACAAAAAAAACAATGTCTTTACAAACTTCAGTATGGATTTCAAGGCAAACATTCCACAACTCATGCACTTACTAAAATAACTGAAACTATTAGAAAGCTCTTGACAATAAATTTTTTGCATGTGGAGTGTTTCAAGACTTAGAGAAAGTCTTTGATTCTGTTGATCACTCCATCCTCCGTAGTAAATTGAAACACTATGGTGTTTGAGGTATTGCTCTACAATGGTTTTTATTATATCTTCTTAATAGATTGCAATTTATCTACATCAATGATGCTTTTAATCTTTGCAAATAAAATGCTCCACATGTGTACCCCAAGGTTCTGTATTAGGACAATTGCTTTTTCTTATTTTTATAGATGATCTTAATATCTATCTAAAATTTATCCAATCTACTTCAATGGCTATGCTCCAACAAACTAGGTCTTAATACCAACAAAACTGAACTCATCACTTTCAAATCAAGTCAATCTAAAAAGATTGTTTAATTTTAATTTTTTTTAGGACAAATTTTGTGCTAATATAAAGTTGTTTTAAATTAAGTTTGGACAGAAATTCGGAGCCCATATCGGTATCAAAATTACCCTGAATACATCGCTGATGGGAAATTTTAGCAGTAAAAAAATAGTATAACTGAGCATTTAAAATTTTTAAAAATATTTAAATTGAATTTAATAAAATAAATTTGAATTTAATAATATTTAATAATAAATTTAATTTAAATAATAAAATATATTTCAATTTAAAAATTATTAAAAATGGAAAGTAGAAGAAAATTTAACTGTCTAAAAAAAATCTGTTATTGTTATCAAAAACAAAAAATTGTTCCACAAGTGTGCTGAAAATGTTTTTTACAACAATTACTGCCGAATGTTTCCCAAATGAACTATTTTCAAAAGACTGTTTAAATATTCCAATTGAAGTTTTGACTTAATGCATAGGTATAATTCACAAGTCCCAAATATGTCACTTTTAATTATTTTTGACTTTCGTCCAATACTTGCGTGTTGTCAGAAAGTAAAAACCATTAATTTAATTACAAATTAATCGTTTTAAAAAAAAAACGCAAATTTAATTGGCCACAATGTTTTTAAAAACATTCTGAATGTTTTTAACAATATAAACAATGTTTTTACTTTTTTTAATAAAATGTTTTTATTTTTATTTTTTTTACTGTAAATCATGCGCGGAGCGTTGCTATATCGACTATCTTATAGCCTGACTTGCAACAAAGTGCTGCTATATTGACTGACAAATAGCCTGAATTGCAACGGAGTGCTGCTACATCGACTATCTTTTAGCCTTACTAGCAAAAGAGTACTGCTAATCGACTGAGGGTTTGGTTGGGGCAGGCAGTCTATCAATTAATAAAAAAAAAATTCCGGTCTTGCATTTTAATTTTTACTTTTTGTCAACAAAATACGGAAAAACTTTCTGACAACCAGTTAAGAGTTCTATATATATATATGTATATATATATATATATATATATATATATATATATATATATATATATATATATATATATATATATATATATATATATATATATATGTGTGTGTGTGTATATATATATATGTATATATATATACGTATATATATATATGTATATATATATATATGTATATAGATCTATAGTTTGTTGTCTTTGGGAAGAGCGGAAGGAAAAAAGTGATTCTTACGCCAACACATACGTCACTTTTAATTACTTTTGACTTTTGTCCAACATTTGCGTGTTGGACGATAGTAAAAACTATTAATTTAATTACAAATAAATCGTTTTTTAAAAAAACCACAAAAACGCAAATTTAATTGACCAGAATGTTTTAAAAACATTCTGAATGTTTTTAACAATATAAACAATGTTTTTATTTTTATTTTTTTTAATAAAATGTTTTTATTTTTTTAATAAAATGCTTTTATTATTTTTTTTTTTTACTGTAAATCATGCGCAGAGTGTTGCTACATCGACTATCTTATAGCCTGACTCGCAAGGGAGTGCTGCTACATCGACTGACAAATAGCCTGACTCGCAAGGGAGTGCTGCTACATCGACTGACAAATAGCCTGACCTGCAAGGGAGTGCTGCTACATCTACTATCTTTTAGCCTGACCCGCAAGGGAGTGTTGCTACATCGACTGAGGTTTTGGTTGGGGCAGGCAGTCTATCAATTAATAAAAAAAATAATTCCGGTCTTGCAATTTAATTTTTACTTTTTGTCAACAAAATATGGAAAAAACTTTCGGACAACATCTACGGGTTGTATATATATATATATATATATATATATATATATATATATATATATATATATATTTATATATTTTTTTTTATATACCACTAGGTAATATTCTAATAACCAGCTAATGTTAATAGTTTAAAATAACTTTCATCCACACAGATTTCCATTCAATTAAAAAAGGAAGTTTGATACCATCTAAGTAATTTAATTTTACTTAAAATACTTTAAATACTTTTTGTGAAATTTATATATAACAATTACTAATGTTATATTAAACAAAGTTTCAACTAAAAATGTATTTTCAAATTTATGTTTTGTCTGATTCCTTGATTAATAGAAGAAAAATAAGTTAATAGTTTTAATCTTGTTTAAAAATATATTTATTTGTTATTAAAATAAAGTTTATTTATTGCAAAGATTTCACAAATGGCAGGAAAAGCTGCTAGAAAAATTAATGAAAAGGTTGAAAAAAAAGTACAGTTGAAAGACAATGTTCTTAGTTATGTACGGCAGTTACAAGTAATAACAAAATAAGAACTTCAATCTTTAAAGTTAACGATGTTAAAGAAAAATTATTGCACATTTTATCTCTGCTTATTGAAATCATTTTAAAAGCTGTTTATATTAATGTTATTAACTCTCGTGTGCAGCTATTTAATTTGAATACTTAATACAAAAAAACAATCGTTTTATAAAATGCTACTATCAAATTACAAATGTTACACAAAACAAGATTTTTACTATATATATATATATATATATATATATATATATATATATATATATATATATATATATATATATATATATATATAATATATATATATATATATATATATATATATATATTTATTTTTATAATATATATATATATATATATATTTATTTTTATAATATATATATATATATATATTTATTTTTATAATATATATATATATATATATATATATATATATATATATATATATATATATATATATATTATATATATATATGTATGTATATATTAATTTTTAAGAAACCTATTAAAGAAAAAATAAAAGCGCAAACTGAAAAATAGCAATTTTGGATTTATCTATAAATCGTTCATTCATTTATTGCAATTCAAAAACTTTTAAAAAGTACAGTTTAAAGAAAAAAATTTTTAAGTACAACAATTATTATATATTATTATTAAAATAATATATTAAATATTTTTTTAAATTAGTAATAAAATATGAGCTTTAATCATATATGAAAAAAAAATTTTAATCACCAGTAAAATGAAAGTAATCCAATTAAGTGAAGCAAAAAATTACTATATATATATATATATATATATATATATATATATATATATATATATATATATATATATATATATATATATATATATATATATATATATATATATATATATATATATGTAGTTTACGTATTTAATATTACGTATTTAATATCGTACGTATTTAATATCATTATATAATAATTAAATAATAATAATTTATTAAGGAAGCAAATTAAAGTAGCATATTATAAACAATTAAACTATTCTAAGCGCATTTTCAAAATTTAAATGATTTTATCAAATTTTATTATATGCATTTTCAAAATTACATTCTGATTATTTGTCAAAACCAGTTTTTTAAAACTCCAAATTTTTTTTTTAACAGGTCAACCATGACTGGCAAAAATTCATTTTGGGAGGTCAAAAGTGCAATTTTAGTCATTTTGGCTGGTCGTTGACCGGCAATTATTTTTCAGGCTGTATAAATATATATATATTATAGGCCTTGTTAAGAAGCGTTACGCTATTTTAATTTTATGTACATATTCACGATTTTACGTATGCGTTTCGCTTTTTACATCATGCAAGAACTTTTTTCATTAAGTTTATTTAAACAGTCTTAAAATAGTTTATGCAATAAACATTAAGCTGTAATTAAGTGTTGTAAAAAACATTTGTGGAATATTTTTTTTATTAGATAAAAAAACAGATAGATAAATAATCTTTTTTTTATTCTCCATTTTTTTAAAAAAAGTTTCTTTAATTTATTTTATTAAATTCAAATCACATTTATTATTAATCATACTTTTAGTAATTTATTTTATTAAATTTAATTAAAATTCTTTTGAAATTTTTAAAACGCTCTGTTTTACAATTTAAAATGTATGTATTACATATAACTTTATTTTACTTTCAGTTTTTTTTTTAACTTAAGTTATTTCTTTATCATTAATTTTTTGAATTGGTCATAGACTGAAAGTCGATTAAAAATGATTAACTAGTTTATCAGTAGTATGTGAAGATTTTGTTAAAGCCAAACTGTTAAAAAAAAGGTTGATAAGTTTTTATTTATTCTTTGACCATTATGTTATCCCTAAGTACTAAGATAAGTTGTGTTCATGTCATAAAAAATTCTTGAAAAGTAAGTTTCATGCTAATCAAACTTTCCAGAATAAATTATTTATCGAGATATTAGCAAAAAACTTTATAATTTTTAACGCCTTTTTTTTTTTTTGAAGGTAAGTTCCGGCACTATGATTTAAAAAAAAATACCTGTCTGATTAATGCGCTTTTGTAGTTAATAAATGACATCAATACAAAAAGTTCTTTCAAACTTGAGTTATAAATGTTACGTTTGGGTTTTCTCTTTGCCATTAAATTTTATGTAGAAGAATTTCATTATTATTTTTATAAAACAAACCCAACTTTTATAACTGATTAAAAAATAACGCGACCAATAAATAAACTCTTTAAAAGCCCAACTTTTTTTTTTATTTAAAATTTATTTTATTTTGAAGACAAAAGTAATACTAGTGCTATAAATATAAGATACGTAAATTTCAAAACTATACTGATAGTTGTTAAAAACAGGTTTAAATAGGTATAAGATTTTAAAATAAGGATTTTTTTAAATCAACATTTAAATTTTATTTATAATTTTTTTTATAACAATGTTGTTTAATTTAAAGATATTTCTTTTCAAAGACTTACAACAGTTTTTAATGTGGTTTTAAATTTAATTACAATGAGGTATCTTAAAATATGCAACTGATGTAATTAAACTTTTAACGATGCAAATATCTTTATTGAATAAAGTTACATTTATTTTCGTTGTACTTTTCCGTTATGCAACAGAATCTCATAACAAAGCCTGTATATATATGTGTGTGTGTGTATGTATGTATGTATATTAGGGCTCCAATGAAGTGATTACAAATTGCGATATTTATATTGATCTTGAATTATGATAAAAAAACCTTATTGCAAAACCATATTATTACTATTATTTATATTGAAGGTTATGAATTAAACTTTAATATATTAATTCATTTTATAAATCATCAGATAAAACTAGACAAATAAAGCACGATAAAGAACAATATAATTATTAATATAAAGTACAATATTATGATAAAATTATATATTAATATAAAGTATAATATTAAAAAACAACTAATAATCACAACAATCTAAAGGAATTAAGTGTAATCAAATATTTTAGATAAAAGAAATCATTAAATAAGATATAAAATACTGTTTTATCTTAATTAAATTTTATTCAATATTTTCTTATAAATTAAATGTTCATAACTCTTTTGCCGATATGTATACAAAATTAAAGACAGAGGAGTTAAAAATATATAAAAACTAATTTAAAATTTTTATAGTTGTTTAAAAAAAAAAAAAAAAAACTCTAATGACTTATTTAAAATATATCTTTTTTGTTATTATTTTTATTATCAATTAATTAATTTCTAATTTAAAACATTTAAATTTTTAAATAAATAATTCCTTAAACTTTCCCCTAAACAAATATCGATATTAATGATTCATACAATGTGCTAATAGCTTTAGCATAATTTATTATTGGATGCTTTTTAAATTACTGCGCAAATTTTTTGGACCTTAGATATAATCCTTAAATTACCTGGTGTTTAAAAAAACAATAATTAGAAATATGCAAGTTTTGACTGTTTTTATTTTTGCAGTAGTAAATTTTTTTTTTTTTTTAATGCAATATGATAAATTGACCATTAAAATAGTGTTCACAGTTTTTATTAATCTGAGAATTTAATGTCCAGAAATATTTCCAGATATTGCAATTTGCGATCACTTAATACATGTATATAGCTTATATATATAGGCCTTGTTAAGGAGCGTTATGCATTCAAGTTTTACATACAAAATTATCAATAATTTTTTAGACTTATCTAAGGATTAACTTCGATTAGAAATAGTTAACTAGTTTATAAGTAGTAGGCAAATATTTGTTAAAATCAAATGTTTAAAAAGAATTGTTGATAGTTTTTTTGATTTTACTGTTAAGAAATCCATCCTTAAACAATTGCCCCTCATTTAAAAAAACAAACAACTAAATTGTGAGAAAGCAAACATAAGACGATAATATTGTGTTATAAATGTTTTAAGAAATAAATTGTATAAGTTTTTTAAAATAAGGATTTTTTTATTGATTTTTTTTCAAACATATTTAAATTTTATTTATAATTTTTTTTTAACAATATTGTTTAATTTAAAGATATTTTATAAAGATAAGGATTTTAAATGCTTTTTAACATGGTTTCAAATTTAATTTAATTTTAATGCTTACCACTTTAATAATATCACTCTTGTTTGTACTATTTATAAATGATTTGCCTGAAACCCTAAAAAATCTAACCAAGCTGTATGCAGATGACACCAAAATTTTGAATGAAATGCTTTCCAGTGCATCAACTTTTTCTTTGCAATCAGATCTTGATTTAGACTTTTAAGTGTACTCAAGACTGGCTTGTGAAATGTAATATTTCGAAATGTATGGTCATGCACTTAGGCCGGAATAACAAAAGTTGAACATAACAGAATCTTGGAGTAATCTTCTCAAGCAATCTGAAATGGAAAAATCATTTAATAAAATATGTAGGCAAAGCCAACCAAATGTTGGGTCGGATTAGAAAATGCTTTGTTTGTTTAGATATTAGACTGCTGAGAATACTTCATGTTTTTTTTTTGTGCGACCACTGTTAGAGTTTGCAGTACAAGTTTGGTCACCTATTCAAAAGGGAGAAATTGAGTTATTAG
>NC_088928.1:37520000-37525000 GCF_038396675.1 Hydra vulgaris
ATATATCTGCACAACTTCAGTTTGATGAGTTTCAAAATTATTCGCAACAAAAGTATAATGTGGAAAAAGTATATCCAAGTTCTAATAAGGACACAATAAATACCGTTGTAGAACAGTGTGATGGTGATACATTATTAGCACTTATGAAACTTGAAGATGGTGACTATAAAAGCAAATCCTTATCAGCAAGTACTCCAGAGTGTTCTTTTAATGAATTTAAAGCAGCATTAGTATCTTGCGGCTACAACATAGAAACCTTCAATGATAATTACTTGCATAAAATGCATCTTAATTTTGTCAAAAGTGGAAAAGGAAGCGGTACAACATTGCTGTATAACTGGCATGAAGATAATGAAGAAAAAGTTATTTTTGTATATGTATCTATTCCTTCAACTGCAAAAAAAAGAGATATCACTAGTAATTTAAAAAGGAACTCTTGGGAACTGATTGTCAATGGTAAAATTTTAATTAGTGGTAATCTTTTTAATGCAATAAAAGTTGATAGCTCATTTTGGTCTATTGATGAACCTGGTTTATTATGTATGACAATTGAAAAAATGGATGTTGAAGAAGTTTGGGAGGTAAGATAATGATTTATGTATTTATTTTGACAAAAATATAGTATTAGTATTAGTTGCAAAAAGAAAGTATTTGAAGCAATTTATAAAAAGATGTTGAATAATATGAATATGTAAAAAATGATAATTATCATAATTATGAATAATTGTTATATTATAGTTTTAATATTTTTCTTATAATATATGATGTAATTTCATTTATATGTAGATAAAGACTAATAATATATGATGTAATTTCATTTATATGTAGATGCTAACATTTAAATGGTAATTGAAATCCATTTCTAATTGAAATCCATTAGTTAATATATGCCAAAATCCATAAATATTTGTTATAGTTTTAATGTTTTAAAAATAAATAAACTTTTTCTTTAGTGATGTATTGTGCAACTTTAAACCAGCAGTAAAATGTGTGTATATTTTCTTACTTTAATTTTGTATTAAGTTTTTGTACAAAAGTTTTAGTTGAATTAGTAGAGTTCAAAAAAAAAAATTGAATAATGACATTTACAGCAAAATAAAAAATTAAGTTAGTCAATTTTCTTATTTAGGTTCTTTGCAAATGAAAACTTGATGTTTTCAACTATATGAACTTTATTGATTCTTTAAAAAAGTTATTTAAAGAGATAATTGTCACAAATAACAGTTGTCTGCTTTAGACATCTGTGATATCTAAAGCAGAGAAATTGCCATTCTGTTTACCCTTTCATGGTGTTCTGTGTCAAAGCAGTTTTGACACAGAACACCATGGAAGGGTAAGCAGGAGGGAATTTCCAAATTACAAGATAGTAGTATTAAGTTTACATCTGTAAAAAATGAGTGTTTTTATTGAAGCACTATGATCCTGGCCTGACCTGAGACATTTGTTACACCAAGTAATAAATGGCCACGACATTCAATATGTCAACTCTTCATGTTCCTAATATAATAATTATATTCACTGAAAAATATTATCCTGATAGGATCACTTGCCTCCCCCTGGCCCATTTATTTTAAAAACAGTCAAAAAATGCTTTTATTTGGAAGTTTTAGAGAAAGCAATAATATGAAAATTTTGAACTGATTTTTTTTTTTATTATAGAGATATTGATCTATATTTTTAAATAAAAATGGTAGTTGATTATGCAGAATTAAACTGCTTTTAATTAAAAACAGAGATGAACAAAAGGAACTTAGGTCAAGAAAAAGTTTTTTTTTGTCTTATTGGAGAAGCTAAACCAGTATTATCAGTTAATTTTTTATTTTACTCAAATAAATTGCTGTGCAGTATAATTTTTATTTGCAAACACTTGTACTTTATATATCTAGTGATAATAATATAGTTTTATTACTATCATTTTTGTATACTGCAAAGTTCATAATGGATTTATATATTGTGTAGCCATTAAACATTTATATATTGTGTAGCCATTAAACATTTATATATTGTGTAGCCATTAAACATTTATATATTGTGTAGCCATTAAACATTTATATATTGTGTAGCCATTAAACATTTATATATTGTGTAGCCATTAAACATTTATATATTGTGTAGCCATTAAACATTTATATATTGTTAGCCATTAAACATTATTTTTTAATCTACATGTAATATTATGAGTTTTAATAATTTTCAACTACAAAATAATTGATGCCTTAGATAAGAAACTTAAAATAAATACTGGAATAAGTATTGAAATATGTATATAATTCACAGTGATAAACTTTTTTTATATTGTTAAGGTATGCAACTTCCAGCTGGAATGAATATACTGAAAAACTTATATTATACATTACATTAAATCTACCCTGCCAACAAATGTGAAAAAGTCTTCAATACTGTATTGCTTGCCTAATAGCATGAAACAGATTCAGTTTCAAAAGATAGCTAGCGCATTTTATTCATGATTAAAGTTTCTCGGAATAAAGGTGGGTTTCCAATAGTTTCTGAAAAAAACTTTAAAAAGCATCTTAGTAATTTGGAAAAAATATTACAATGTAAAAAAAAAAATGAAACGAGAGGATCAACTTCAGATTTAGAAAGATTTAAAAAAATAATTTTTTACAAAAGATCAAAAATAGTGTTCTGGATTGGTACACCAAATCTTGGAGATATTATAATGATAGAGAAGAAAAGATTAGATAGAAACAAAATTGAAGAGTTAATGTTTTTGAATGATCAAGAAAGCAATAGAAAGTTTATTCTGGGAATTGAGGATGAAAAATTTGTAGAATGTCTAGAAAGAGTGTTAGTGTTAAAAAAAACTTTAAAAGAAAACACAATACTCTTGAAGTTATAGCAAATTTAGAACAGGAAATAATTGTAGATGAAAATGATACTAAATCATTAAAGATTCAGACTTTGAACCTAAGGACTGGACAAGGAGAAAAGAAACAAATTTTATAAAATCGTAAACAATCCAGACATGATATTAAAGCTCCTTTAAAAGCCTCAAAATATCTACCTATCATTCATTTTGATGGTAAAACATTATTTGAATTTAAAAAAAGAAGGCACCTTCCTCACCTGAGGAAGGCGCCTTGCATCTTCCTCAGGTGAGGATCAGTATAAAGGTGTAAAATCTCTTTGCAAAGTAATAAATCTCCTTGAAACTCATATAAACATTGGAGGGTTATGCTTTGATACATCTTCCAGTAATACTGGTATTGGAGCTAAAAAAGGTTTACTTCTTAGAATTGCAAACTATCTAGATATCCATTCTTTATTTCTACCTTAAGGAAATCATGCATTAGAACTGAATATTGTTCATTTTTGGAATACTGTGACACAAAAAAAGACTTCTGGACCAGACAATCCTTTATTTAAAAAGATCTAAGATACATTTGAAACTACTGATTTTGATTATGATACTAATAGTTTTTGAAAAAAATCATTAGTATCATAATCAAAAATTTTTTTTTAATTATCTGTTGGAACTAGAGAGCTATGACTATTTCCATACTAATATACGCATCTATTATAATTATATTTTTTTGGCTTATCGCTTTTTTATTTCTTCATATTTAATATTTATATAATTAACTTTTATCTATATTGCGTGATCTTTTAGTATCATTATTGCGTATCGCTATGCAATTTTTATCACTATTAAACATTATAAGCCTTCTTAATCATCACACAGAATGCAATCTGAGACACCATGGGTTGGTATACTGGTTCTGGGTATGTATTAGAGAGGTTTCCCTTGGAGCCATAGCTCAGAGGTTTATTCATGCAGAGGTGCAGTATTGGTGTAGTGGTAGAGCGCTCACTTCATAAGCGAGAGGTTCTGAGTTTGATTCCCACTACGTCCCTGGTAGTATCGTGCTCAACTTGTTTCTCCTAGCAGCGGCCTTGTTTTTCAAAGTTTGTGTTTCGGAGTTATAGAGTTGAGAGAGGGTTATAACCACAATAAAGTAGCCTCCTCATCTGTAGTGGCCTTCATGGCCTTGGGGAGATGAATTACTATTAAAAAAAAAGTGTTTCATCCGTCATGGGTTCTTGGAGGTATAACTACTTTGTCAAACAGATCTTTACACTGGTCCCTTATGTTACTGACCCTAGTCCAGGGCATTCCCTGGTGAGATCTTATGTCAGAGATTCTCCATGCATAGGTTTCTAATCCATCATGGGAACTTTGATATATGACTGGCACTTCTCAGATTGTTTTTAGTTTATAATTCACCCTTGTAATATGACTTGACATAACGCACAGGAATAACTTACACATCATACTTTATAGTCATATTAAAAATCAGTATATTAGTGAGATTTGTGGCACGTTATGACCGTTTTATAGGCATTATCATAATTAGATTATCTGGTTATTTGATTAGGATTAGAGTTCTATTAATAGCTGTTGGGCTATATACTTTTCTCTGGAGCATGTTTGTAGCCAATATAATTGCAAGAATTTTTTATTTGTTTGATGATTGCCAAGTCACTTTGTTATTGTGAGCTCAGCTATGTCTTCAATTAAGATCTTTTTATTTTTCTTGAGAGCAGATTTGTTTTCAGTTTCACATCTGACAGGTACCATAATTAGTTGTCTACTTTTTGAAAAAAAAACTTTTTAACTTATCAAATATAGTAAGAAACTTATCTATCTTTTTACTTTCTTTTTTTATTATATTTAAATTATTTTTGTATTATATCGGCTTCAAATCTTTATGTGTATTTTTTATACAATATATTATTGTTTATACTTTTTAGACTAATTGAATATATTTTTTGCGTGTGTTTGTCTCTATATCCACATTATTTTCTAAAAATTATTGATACTGTCTAAATTTGCAAGGGTGTGTGCGTGTGGGTATTTGGCTTTTCAAAAGTGAAGTTTCAAGTGGTGATAGAAAAAAGTTGAGTTGTTGCTTTTTTGTTTTTTGGAGATATAAAAATTTGGAAACCACGAGCTACCATCATGCAAGAACTCTTGAAAA
>NC_088928.1:37530000-37532500 GCF_038396675.1 Hydra vulgaris
TGGTCATATTATGACGTAAAATCACACGCCTTCGTGGCCAAGCCTGTTAAGACATTTACGACGTCCTGTAATTTAATTTTTGATATAAATTGAAGTTTTATTAATTTGATCATTCATTTCTGATGAGTCTTTGTTGATGAAGACACAGTGACACAGTGAACACACAATTTTTGATATAATTTTATTTATATAATTTTTGATATAATTTTATTTTAGTTCTTTTATTTAGCAGTTCCTCAAGTTTTGGATGCGAAATTTGCTATTATATTGTATCCAAAACCTAAGGAACTTCTAAATAAAAGAACCAAAATTATATCAAAGTGCCGCCACAAAAATAAATTCTTATTAAAAAATTACAAAGCTTGCTACTTTTATATCAATTTTAATTTTTTTAATATGTTAATAATGCACATTATAACATAAAAAAACATTTGAAGCAACATTAAACGCATAACTATTTTACAACGATTAGCTAACTAAAAACAAGTTAATAATATTATTAACCTAACTACTAATCAACTTCTGTCCCGTAATGATTCAAAATACAAATATAAACCGTAACGTCCACTAAACAAATCGTAGTAAAATTAAACTTTTACTAGTTGCCTGATGATTGTGGTAACACATGAAACTCTGAGTTGCAATATTAAATTATATTATAAACATTAGCATTTAGCTAATTCCTGATACTGCGGGTAACAGTAACATATATACTATATAGTTCTAGTTTATCTATTGAGCACTCTTTTAAGTATACAATATTATACATGATAATATAAAGATATTTTCTTTATTCATATATATACACTTATATGTATATATATGAATAAAGATATTTGTACTTTTTAGTTTTAAATAAAATTACTTTTAAATAAAATTACTATGTACTTTTTAGTGTAGATAAGGTAATTTTTAAATTTTATTATGAAATTTTTGGCAACAATTTTCCATATCCCTAAGGGTGCCGTCAAATTAACAATGTCATAAATGGGGCCCTGTATTTATATATATATATATATATATATATATATATATATATATATATATATATATATATATATATATATATATATATATATATGTATATATATATGTATGTATGTATTTATGGATGTATGTATATATATATATATATGTATGTATGTATGTATGGATGTATGTATGTGTATATATATATATATATATATATATATATATATATATATATATATATATATATATATATATATATATATATATATTAAGGGGTAAACAGATTCTATCTGTTGACCAGCCTCGCACCCCTTCTTCATCTATTAGGCTGGCGCAGATGTATTTTTAATACATTGTTTCCAGTTTAGGATGTTGAATGCTGGATCTTCTTGACTCAATGCATGGGTTTGCTTGTGTCACTGTTTTTATGACTAGGCAACTCATTCTATTATCTCCTAATGAGGGTACAGCTCTAAAACTCAGTTTTATGGTTCTGAGGCCGGCTGGTAGTCAGGTTTCCCGAACTCTGTGGTAGCTCTCAGAGAGGCTGATTCCATCAACAGCTGAAAAATATCAAAGTATTAACAGTGCTATGTTGCGCATGGATGGTGTCCCTGTTTGTACTTTTGGTGTGCATTGCGGAGGCCACATTTGGAGCCCTTTGTTACGGCTTAGGGTTTATTAGTAGTAATGAGGCTATTGCTTGGGCTATTAAACGGTGTTCTGAGTACTATCTATGCTTTGAGTCAAGTTCTTCAATCTAATTTAAAAATGAATAAAGTACCAAAAACTATAAAACACAAAAAACCATCATCATCACCAAGTTCTCTAAACCTATCATTCACTAATATTCGTGGTCTTCGAAGTAGCTTTTCTTCTGTTGAGTCTTATCTCTTGCAAAGTTCACCAGACCTACTTGCTCTTTGTGAGACTAATTTGAGTTCGGCTGTCTCATCTTGTGATCTTAGTGTTGATGGTTATCTTCCTCTGATTCGTAAAGACTCCAATAGTCACATGCTTGGCCTGGGCATTTACATTCGTAAGAATTCACCAGTTTGTCGTGAAACTAGGTTTGAATCCACAGACTGTTCTTTCATGTGCTTTCGTTTAGCACCACTTCACTCTATTGCGTTTCTCTTTGTTCTATATCGCTCTCCTTCATCTCAAGACTGCACTCTTTTTGATGTTATTTCTGATCATATTGACCAAGCCCTCTCTCTTTATCCATCAGCTAATATAGTTGTTGTCGGTGACTTTAATGCTCACCACTCTGAATGGCTTGGCTCTAGTATCAGTGACTCTGCAGGCATTAAAGCCCACAACTTTTGCCTTTCTCAATCCCTAACTCAAATAGTCAACTTTCCAACTCGCTTTCCTGACAACCCTAATCATTTACCTTCTCTACTCGACTTATGTCTTGTTTCTGATCCTAGTCAGTGCTCAGTTTCTCCGCATTCACCCTTAGGTTCTTCTGATCACAGTTTGATCTCTCTAAAACTAATATCTCATTCTCCTTCATCACCTGAAT
>NC_088928.1:37537500-37672500 GCF_038396675.1 Hydra vulgaris
ATTTTAGTTAATGAGAAGGAAGCTGACATTAAAATTTTAACTCTTAGTGATACATTGATGGATTTGGGGGGAGATTTTGTTCGCTCTTTTGAGGTTTTTTCAAGTCGCGATTTTTTACAGAGCTATTTTCAGTATAGGTTTAATAAAAATAGTTGGCTGTTTAAAAGTATGATACTTCCGCGTGATTTGGTTCTTTTTAATGAAGAATTTGAAAAATGTGATCTCCCTCAACATTGGATTATTAAATCATCTTCAAAGATAACATTAGACATTTCTGTACACGTAACAAGCAAATTTTCTAGAATAGTTCGTATGTGCGAAGTTGGTCCCATAGCTGTGACTAAATGTAAGTAAATTTTACTATTAAATTATACAGTAAGTTTTGTTATATTTTTATATTGTTGCTATACTTTAAAATATTTATTATATTTTTTTTTTTCATTGAATATTTATTATATATATTTTTTGAATATTTAAATATGGCTTCTTTTTTATTATTACTTTGTACTAGTTGTATCAACACAACCTCTCTTTCGGAGTTGTCGTTTCGCTCTTCGTTATTATGTACTTCTTACCCACTCTTCTGTCTTTATTTGCACAATCCCATATATTCGATTGTCGGAAGATAAATCTAGTCAAAACGATTTTATTAATGAATACGACAATGCAGCAACTATTACTGAATCGGCATTAATTCAAGATGACGATATATTTATTGAATTTAAAACAGCGATGAACAAATTGTTGTTACCCGTAAATCCTAAAAGAGGATGGAGTTATTTTGAAGAAGATTTGTTTAAAAAAATTGGTTATTTCAGTAAAATATTGTCAGGTGATTTAAAGTACAATGAAAATAGTCTGGTAATGTTTTCTATCGACTTTATCATCGACGAAAATTTTGAAGCTCGAATGGTCGATATTGACGATGTTTATATCTCACCTGATCAAAAGGTCTTGCTCGGTGCATTTAATCTAGCTCTTGGTTATGATAGCGCTCAGTTTATTAAAGTTGAAATTAGTTAAAAATAGAAAAATTATAATTTAAATATTTTAGCATGTTTTTAAGCGGTTCAAAGTGCGATACTGTCAGCCAATTAGCTTCGATTTAAAGTTATTTTTAATTTCATTAAAATGGCTTTTTTTTAAAAGCTATTTTTCAATAAACTTTTTTAAAATTAAAGGGAGTTTAAACATTTTAGAATCTCAAACTCGTGTTTTTTTTGTTAAGGTAAAAACTCTCTAATTAGGTAGCTTATAACTCAACCTAGGGTCATGGCACCACCTACCGCGACTTTAAGAAAACTTTTAACTTTAAAACTTCTTAACTCCAAAACCATAACAGATTTTTATTTAGGGTTTTCGAATTAATATTTTATACTCAATTATTAACTAAATTATATAATTCGAATTTGAGTAAAGTTATTTTTTTCATGTTATTTTTAATTTTTTGTAAGATCTAGTACGTTTCTTCACCTACCGTGATAAAGCACCACCTACCGTAATCGATTCTGCACCTACCGTGTATGAAAAAAAATCGTATATTTTAATTTTACTTTTATATATTTAAATCAAGAAACAAATACATAAACTTAATACGATTACAAAACAAAGAAGACATTGGTTATAAAATTATCCACCAAAGCTTTATTCTGAATTTAAACTTTTTTCTTTTTAAATTTTTTTTTTAAACATTTTTTTTTTTTTTGTCTTTTATTTTTATTTTCTTTTGTTACAACTTGTTTTCTTTTAGATTTTGTTTTTCTTTTTCTTTCAATTCTTTTTTTCAGCAGCTTTATTTTTACGTTCAGTTTTTTTGATATCTTCTTCTTCCTTTGCATTTTCTCTAGTTATTTGAATCTCTAACCGTTTGGATAAAGTTACAACGCTCGGTAATCGTTCAACTTGTTTCAGCCTTTTTTTCGCGATTGGTTGTTTTGGCCATAAAAGAAAGTCGTGTAATGGGTTTACATCTTTTATTATTTGTTTATTTAAATCTGGTGGATCTGCTGCTGATTTACTTTTACCAGATTCATCAATTATTACGCTTTTTCCAAATTCGCTAACATTACTAGATACGATTTCATTTTGCGTACTGCTAATATCTAAATACGATTCTTTATCGATTTCATTGTTCAATACATTATTGTTGGTTTCTATTAGATTTATGGTTTGTTTGGAGCTATCGTTAAATTTAAGTTTTTTCCAAAAATTAAATAATTCTCTGAAGTCAGTTTTACCTCCCCATTCTTTATTTCCAGTTTTTTCAAATTGTAACAATACTTCGGGTGCAACGTTGTTTCCAAATAAGTTTCCCACGCTATTATGGCTTGAAAGATTCGTTTCATTATTATCAATTCATTTTTCAAATTCAAAAAAATGTGTAAATATGTGGAATTCATTTTAACACGTTGAATTACTTTTTTATAATCAACATTGCTCGCATTAAATGGGTATATTCCTGTCGACCTAAATCCGTTAATAATATTTTTTTTCATACTTGGATCCATAACAAAATTAGTCAACAACATTGGTACATTTTCTTTGCAAATTTAAATTGCCGACAAATGTTCTGCCTTTTTTTTTTCATTTGTCCGAAAACTGACACATTTAATGGTTGTAAGATGTGTGCAGCATTAGGAAACAACGAAATCAAATGAGTTCTTTCCGAAGAGCAATACATGCTGAGCTCTTTAGACAGATGCGAGCGATGTCCATCCATGAACATATATATAGGTAATTGTGTATTAATAGATTTCAAATATGGTACTAACACATTTGTGAAGTACTCATAAATGCATTCGGCGGTCATCCAGACGCTGTCACTCACCAAACAACCAATTCATTCTCTATTTCTTCTCCAAGATATGATTTAAAGCCAGAGTTTTGCCGTTTGGGTTGGCTTTTACCAGATAATTTGTCGCGTAAGGTACTTTCAGGAGCATTAAACTTTTTGCGGACACAAAATTTTTTTCACCTTTATTTAAAGCTCTAAGTGCTGCATGCAGTTGTTCTTCTGAATACAAAAGCTTTTTTCGAATATTTTTTTCTTTTTTTGAACCTTGCATCTTTCTAATCGAATTCATTTCACATAATAAATAAAGTATAAAAAACATATCAAATAAATACTCCCTAGGGTTAAATTACCTTTAATTGGTAATTGAGTTGAACAGAAATATTTTCTTAGAGAGAAAACTTCACAAAATAAAACACATCCCAAAAAATATTTTTATTAGCGGTAAGTGCTAACTATTATAATTTTCGTACTCACCTATCGTGTAAAAGATTAAACAATGTTATACAAAAAATACTACTATTTTTTGATAAAATTTAAAATATTCAATGTTTTTAAAACTATTTCAAACTTTTATCAAAAAAATTATATAAGTTTTGAGCCGTAAAAAAACTAGACAAACTTTTTTTCACTGTTAAAGATTTTCTTAAGAAAGCAATAAAAAATCATTTGCGGGTAAAAAAACATCTCAAATCTTTAAAAATACATCTTTTTAAAAATTATTTATTAGTGAAATAAGTTAGTTTTGTATAAAACAATACTAAAAAATTAAATAAAAAAAAAACAACATAAAAAATTTACTAATTTTTTCAAAAACCACTGTAGGTGCTTCTTCACGGTAGGGGGTGCCATGACCCTAATTTTGAAATTTTGTAAATCGTAGATTATGACGTTTTTGATTTTCAACCGACAATTTTTGATCTTTTTAAAACATGTACTACTAAATTTCCAACCTACTAAATCGTTAACCTACTGTATTTTTGACCTATTGAATTTTCGACCTAATTAATATTTAACCTACTGTATTTTCAATTTTATAACCACGTATTTCCTTAGGTATTTTGTATATTTTGTTGTTGATTTAAGTACGAGCCAAATTTGATCAGCCTTGGCGCAGTGGTTGAAGTGCTGTCTTCAGAATCGCGTGGTATGAGGTTCGACGAATGCTTGGAAAACATATTAATTGTTAATTAAAAAAAAAAAACTTCGTAGTTTAAAAAAACAAAGTTAAAATCACAGTCCAGATAATCGGTTAAAAATTAATTTATCTCTAATCTAATCTAAATTTATATCTAATAATTAAAAATGTAAATCTATAAAATAGGTCGAAAAATAAATTGGTTAAAAACGAAAGCGTCAAAAATCGGTTGAAAATAAAAAAGACTATAATCGGTTGAAAACAATTTAGGCCTCAGTAGGTTATCTAAAAATTAGTTCCACTTTTTAGTAGATGCTCTTTTTGTAGAACAACTTAGTAGGCCGAGATTTCTGTAGGTCTAATTATCTAACACGCCTAATTATACTTAAATGAAACTACTCTCAGGTGTTTAATATATTATGACTTAATGAGTACCTAATTTAAAGGTGTTTATAAAATCTTATAATTTTTTCCATGTTAAAAAAATGCGTTGGAACAGGTGAATTTTAAATTTTTATGTATTCAAGATAGCATCCAGGCACAATGCAAACTCGAAGTTTCTATATGTTCATGATGGTGTCAAATAAGGAATTTCTTAAATTTTTCTTTTCTCAAGAAAGCAATCTTCCTAAACATACATTGAGAAGCAAATATATTAGGGTGTTTTTGTGAAAAATGGCGTGAAATGTTGCTGAGTTTTATTCTCTTAAATATTTAAAAAAAGAAAAAAATCCAACCTTTACCTCGGTGTTTGAACTCTAAAATTTAGCTCGGTTCAAATTAAAATATTTCAAAACTACTTTTAATTTGCTCAAAAAATCGATATACTCAACGTAGTTAAGGCGAGCTTAAATCGAAATTTTTTGTAAAAATCTAATTTTTGACAAAATATAACTTAGGCGTGATTAAAAATGGAATTAAATAAATGAAAAATTATTTTTGTTTAATACAACTACTTCTGCTTGTGTTCTAAAAAAATTTCTTAAAGATTTTTTCGTTTAAACAGAATTTAACAGTTTTATAAAGACTTAAACTTCTTAAGGATTTTGCTCCGTTGGTTTGTTTCAAATTATTTTAAATAAAATTAATAAACGTCCTTAATTTGGACATGTTAATAGATCAAAAGAGCTAGAACTTTTTCAAAATCCATAAGTTTCCTTATAAAAACATGTTTGTTTTTTTACTCAAAATTGTAATGTTCTCCAATTAATGACTAAAAGTAAACAAAAATAATTATATGTAAGTAGTATTAGCTCTTTTTATTTCCTTGACGAGTACTCTATTGTTTAAATGTCTTGACGAGTACTCTATTGTTTAAATGTCTTGACGAGTACTCTATTGTTTAAATGTCTTTGCAATAGTTAATATAGTTTCAGCAGTCCTCACTTAAATATAGTATTCAAGAACTTGAGATTTTACAAGTCTGAAAATTAAAGTTAAAGTTAATATTCTATACACAATAGCGAAAATAATTTATTTTAAAAAAAATGTTCACCACAAACGGTTTGCATTTTCGAAATCACCTTACTTTATACAATTACAATCTAAATTTTGAAAATATTCTGTCAACGTCTTTCAAAAAAGAAACGAGCAGGTCGTGGATTTTTATTGTTCAAGGTAGGTAACTTCCAAAGATGGTACAAACTTTAAGTTTTTTTATATTGATACTGGTATTGAATAAGAATGTTTTACAAAAAATTATAGTGATAAGAGCCTGGGAACAATATATATCTGAAAAATCGGAACCCACTGTCCCAAATAAGGAATGAAGAAAAATAAAACTTTTTTTAGTAGAGTCTTAAAATAAGTTAAATTCATCGGAAAAATTAATTTATCTAAAAAAAATTTTGTATTGTTCAAAAATGGCGACCAAGGAAAGTTTGAAATCCCTTCCATTTGAGGAGGTTTTCAACTTTATGAGGTCACAAATTTTGAACGTTAAAATATTTTTTTACTAAATTAGAATTTTACAGATGAATTTTAGTCGCATTCATAATGGTATAGTTTTAAGTGCGGTTATTACCCGGTTCCCTAACAAACATTTGGGCTTTGGGAACCTAATTTTTTGGTAAATTTTAAATAATACATTAATTACGGTAAATAACGTTTATATTACAGATTAAATGTATAAACAATATTCCTCTGTTTTGTATACTTCCTTGTGGTATACCACGAGAAAATTTATAAATAGATGTTATGAACATATTTTTATTTGCTGCAGCAGTAAAAAAGTACATTTAAAAATTGATTAGTATTGTTGATATAGTTTCAAAATTCCAAATATTAAAAAATCTCATAAATTTAATAGAGTCAGTCTGTCTAGTTTGTTTTTCAAAAGGATCAGGAATGACAGAAGTTAATACATAAGTTTTTTTTAAAATCATTTGATTTGAACAATGAAAATTTTCCTAATGGCATTTGTACTAAATTTTAAAAAGCATTAGAAAGACTTGAAAAAGGAGATAAAAACATTATTCTGACTAACCGTATGAATTCTCAAAAGTCAGTTAAAATTTATAAGTATTAACATTTAAAACCAGTCTGTGTTTGTGACACCTGTGAAATTGCTTGAACAACAATTACCCCAGAGAGAGAATCAAGTTAAGAAGAGTAAAATCATCATCACCTGGAACAATAAAAATATGTAAAAGGTGCAGGGTTGTAAGTAGAAGAGGATTCCCCGACCTTGCACTCTCACAAAGAGAAAAGAAAGTTTATTAGAAGAACTTGACAAAGGTAGGGCGAACCTTTTATTCTCGATTTAATATTTCAAACTTGAAATTTAGAAATTTATATAAAATATTTGAAATGTAAAAACTGAAAACATGGATGTAAATTTTTTTTGATATTAAAATACACTAAGTGTCAAACTTCAATCCTCAAAAGTATTGAAAAGAAAATTTGAAGAGGAGGGAACAAAAATCAGCCATTGCCGTTGAACAATCGAAGAGCTCTGCAAAAGCGCTTTCTAGTTGAAAAAATCCCAATTTTGGAAATAAACAAATTTCAAAACACTTGTGTGTTTATATTTAAAATATTTAAAAGCTGGATGAGAAGAGACTTATTTGAAAGCAATCTAAGAAGGAAATTAAGTGAAGAAAATAGATTTTAAATGATTATTTTGGCGTTAAAGAAAATTAAATTATTGAAAAAGATTCAAGACAATTGGCTATTGCAGACATGTAGTCAAGATAGTAAAAGTTAAGACTAAGACCATGGCATTTGGCCTCAAGACCAAGACTAAGGCTTAAAACTTCAAAACCAATACCAAGACCAAGACATCAAAAATTCAACCCAAGACTCAGACCAAAAATTTAAAAAATTTTATAAGAATAAGATCAAAACTTATATTTTTAGAAGTTCAACACAATAAGACACATGGTCAAACATGTATGTTTACTATTAGGCCTTTAGCTGATGTATCGTTTTACCATTTATACTAAAATATTTATTATCTACAATAGATAACTTTAACAATAACAGAAAACTAACTGGTTTCTTGTAATGTTAAAAATAAAATGTACCAATAAGAAATTACGTAAAATCATCACATCGTGCAACTAAGAATAGCGCACATATAGCAAACAAGCAGGTTTTTTTTAATCATAATTACATTAGCCACATATTATAGTTACAAAAAAAATTCAAATTAAAGTTTAAATATTTATTTTTATTTTTTTATTATTTAACTTTTATTTTGCTGATTAAACAATATTATAATTTTTCATATAAAATAAATAACATCGTAAATATCGTAAACAATCTTTATAAAAAACGTTTTTAATCTTTTTAATTTATAATATATATATACAGTTATAATCAGTCAGGGACTCAAAGAAGGTAAGGGTGATGCGTTTATCATCACAACCTTTTCATAGAGCCCCTTGAGTCACTCATTAAAATCAAAATAAAAAAGCACTTTTATTTTTAAAGTAAAATAAAAATTTTTTAAAAACTCATTTTTTTTTTGTGTCAAAAATTGAAAACAAAAAAAAAACAAAAAAAATTAAAACACATAAGAAGAAAAAAATAAATAATAAATAAAAAGAAAAAATACAAAAAAAAATCTGAAAACAAATACTGTAAACTATAATATATATGTCAGGAATTAAGGAGATGCATTTTTAGTTTGTTGTTTAAACGATGAAATGCTTTTTAGGTCTGTAATATTTTTATTTTGGAAACGATTCCATATTGATGGACCACGGTTTGTAATTAGAAAACTTGACTGCTGTGATTTAATTTTTTCTAATTGATAGTCGTTCCTGGTATTTGAACGCAGATTATATTTTTCGAGAAAATGATATCAGAAAGTGATGTTGAAAAAACGCTTGGTAGAAGATTGTTTTTATACTTATACATAAAAATTAATATCTGTAATGTGTTAAGTTTCTCAATATCTAGAACCATCATGTTTTTCATCACTGGGGCCGGGTTTACTAACCTATTTAATTTCAGTACTTTATGAAAGAAATAAAACAGTTCAGTTGATTATATAACACGTTAATCTTAGTAGTGACAATTAATAATTACTGATCCATTGTATTGATATTTTTTGTAAAGATAAGAAAGTACAAGACATTAAAGATACGAGACTAAGACAAAGATCGATACTCCAGGCTTTCAATACCAAGACCAAGACTACAAGCTTTAAGGTGGTCCTACACTCATAAAAGCTTATTTTTATAAAAAAAAAACTTTTTTTTTAAAAGCTTATTTTATTTATTCATCACTTGTGAATAGTCTCTGATTATACTGGATTGTCAACAAACTCTATTAAAAAAGATATTAGCTGTTATATTTAGGTATCTTAAAAAAGTATCCTTAGAAACGCCCATAGCAACCACATTTTGAGTTATTTTTAGGGTAATAACTAGTCAAAATATCTTTTTTATTGTTAAAAATTGATGTGAATATAAAACCTCGTTTTGGTTATACGCAACTAAAAGTCATAAGTTATAAAACAGCCTGTACAAGTTGTTCGTAAATGAGAAAAGTGCTGTCAATTTTAGGAGCTTTTGGATATTTATATTTGTTTATATTGCAACCCCTTTGTATTGGTACCAAACGAATTATATTTAAAATTATGGCTAAGGGGAATAAGAAAATTTTTAACAGGAAAACAAAAGAGAACGAATCACCATCTTCACAACAAATCTGTCATATGCAATGATGACAAACAAAACAAAGAAGTTGAAATTGATATATCAAATACTGTTGATGATGTAAATTTTTCTTCTGACACAGAAAGTGAGTCTTCACAATCACATGTAGAGGAGAATAATAACGTTGATAAATTTGATTATTTTATTTTAATAAACTTCAAGATTTTTAAAACTGTTATAGAAAAATTTGGGAAATGCTTTACTTGCAACAAAAACATACAAGTTATTGACAATTTAAAATCTCGAAAGGGGTTAGCCCATTCTTTAGAAATACACTGTGAATATTGTTTAAACAGAGAGCTATTTTTTACCTCAAAACCCTGTGAATATATTAGTAAAGAGCAAGGTTCAAAAATGAAGGAGCCGTTTGATATAAATATTAGAAGGATTATTGCCTCACGAGAGATTGGTGTTGGTTTTGAAACCATGGAAAGATTTTTTTCTTGCTTGAACGTATTTAGTATCACAAACAATTTTTATCATCGTCACACTCAAGGTTCTATAAAGGAAGCATATCATACAGCAGCTGGTGAAAGCATGCTAAAATCTGCTAAAAGCTTCCATTCTAATTCTGAATGCCCAAATCAAAAACGTGTTACTGTTGATGGAACCTGGCAAACCCGAGGATATTCCTCCCTTAATAGAGTAGTAACAACAATACAGTAGTAACAAACAAAGTAAAAACAACAATGGAGTAGCAACAACAAGTACTTTCAAAATTTTGCCATGGCTGTGTTTCTCGGGAAAATAAAAAGTCAACTCCAGAATATGCAGAATGGTTTGCAAATCATCAATGCACTATTAACCATGTTGGTTCTTCGGGTGCTATGGAATCTGCTGGGGCGGTCAAAATATTCAATCGCTCAATAGAAAAAAATAACCTGATTTATAATGAATACTTAGGAGATGGTGACACTTCCTCCTTTAAAGATGTAATTTAAAGCGACCCTTACAAAGATTTGAACATTAAAATCACAAAATTGGAATGTATTGGCTATGTACAGAAGAGAATGGGTACTAGACTTCGTAAGGTTGTTAAGACTTACAAAGGAACAAACACACCACTCCATGGAAGAGGAAAGTTAACTAAATCTGTGATCAATTCTATGCAGAACTTCTATGGCCTAGCCATTATCATTTAGACAGAGTTCATGGTGTAAATACTTATGTAGAGCAAGTGAATCTTTCTGTTGCAGTCTTTAAAATTTTGAAACCAACTTTTACTGATTTATCTTCAGATGATTTACTAAAAAAATGTCTTCATGGTAAGACCCAAAACGCCAACGAGGCACTCAACCAGATTATTTTAAGACGCTGCCCAAAAAATATTTTTGTGGGTAGAGTGGTCTTAGAGTCTGCAGTTAATTCATCTGTTATTGAATTTAATGAAGGGCCTAATGGAATCCTCTCTGTACTAAATAAATTTCATCTAACAGGATATGTTACTCCTATGAAACTTAATGAAAAGAAGAAGGAAACTATAAAGCGGTCTCTTCAAAAGTCCACTGATCATGTCAAAAAGTGAAGAAAACAACTAAGAACAATTAAAAAGGGTTACTTAGACAAAGAGGATGAAGAAAAAAACTCGAAATATATTCCTGGAGGATTTTGATATGTTTTTTGTGAACTTTTGGTTTTATTCTTTTGTTTTATATATTTGTCGTTTTCTCAGAATAAAGTTTTGCTTTGAATAAAAATCTTTAAAACATGATAACTTTGGACTCGTTTAAGCTTTTTATCTAATTTTTTTTTTGATTTTTCACATAATTAAAAAGGATCCGGATGAGAGATGGATATATAAAAAAAATAAGGAAAGTACTTTTTATGAGACTAATGTTGGCCATTTGTCCACCAATTTTTCTGTTTGTTTCAAATCTTGTAACTTTTTATATACTGTGAATAATATAAAATGCTTCTCTCATCCGGATTAATATAACTCAATGAGTATATACACCAATTTTCAGCTTGATATGATAAGTATTTTGATTGCTAGCTTGTCACAAAAAATGCTAGTTTTTTTATTCATTTTTAAAATAATTGGCTAATCGAGACATTTATTTTTAAAGTTGATTTTTGTAAATAGTTTATAGAACCACATTTTTGGTGAAAAAATTAAATCGAAAACTCTTTGCTTTCAAAAGTTAGCCTTTTCTGTGGAGGACCACCTTAAGACCCAGACAGTTAAATCTCGAGATGTCTCGAGACCAAGACTCAAATCTTGAGATCTGCATCTCTGGTTTATTGTAAAACCATTAAAGAATTTGTGAGACAGTAATTATGATTACCATTATGAAAAGTTATTACCTTGTAGTTGACAACCCCTTCAAATAGAGAGGGTTTTAAACTTTCCTTGGTCGCCATTTTTAAATGATACAAATATTTTTTAGATAAGTTATTTTTTCCAATGAATTTCAATCTATTTTAAGATTCTACATAAAAAGAAATCTTTTATCTTTTTTTTACATTTGGTACAGTGGGTCACGATTTTTCAGATGTATATAGTTTCCAAACTCCTATCACTGTAATTTTTTGCTAAACATTCTTACTTAGTACCAGTATCAATATACAAAATTTAAAGTTTACGCTATCTCTGGAAACCTTGAACACCAAATATTATTTATCAGCTAGGCAAACTCTTAAGTATCTTTTTTATTCAAAATGGCGCATACATTTAAAGAGAGATTTATATCGAAAACCTTAAACTTCAGAAAAAGGGAATTAAAAACGGGGTCTAACACATGGAAAATGTTTTATTTGGAAAAAAATTTACCAGAAACTTGGGTCTAATTAAATTTAAGTTTTTTTTGAAGTTAGCAATATTTTTGGATGGGGTAATGTGGATCTCTATGTCAATGTGTTTTGTGCCATCAAGAATCTAATGCTTATACAACAATAAATACCTTTAAAATGAAAATTATTATAAATTAGCAGTCTGACTATGTTTTTGGATTCATTTTTCTAGAATTATGTTGCTATGGATTCCTTTAAATGATCATTAAAGATGTAATGATATCATGCTTTCAATTAAAACTAGTAGATAACGCAGTGTTGTTTTATGTAAGAGTCGTATTGTGAAACGAGTTCAATTTATTATTAAGTTATGGGCAAGGCCCATATGTAAATATCTTAATACACAAAACTTGTAAATTTTTTTTACGGCTAACCTAATAACAATAACTAAAAAAAAGAAGCTAAATAACTAAAAAAAAGTAAAAAACAGTGACGGATTCAGGATTTTTTGGGGTTTCAGATTACTATCTTCCAAACTAAGAGCCAACTCTAAACATTTCTATATTTATACCTATGTCAAATAATGATGCATTGCATAAAAGTTGCGATGATGGGAGGCTGGGAACAAAAAAGTCCATTAACCTCATCCCTTTCCCCCTCCAAATGTGAGGGACAGCAAGTTAATAAAATATTGTGCTATTCTTAACTAGACTTAAAATCATCGATAAATTTTAAGTTTCATAGTATTATCTCTCAGCGTTCAAAAATTATGACTATATAAAGTTAAAACCCCCCTCAATTTGAGTGGGTTACAAATTTTATATGGTCATAATTTTTGAACGCTGAGAGATAATACTATGAAACTTAAAAATTATCAATGAATATAAGTCTACTTGAGAATACTACAAAAAATGTTTTATCATTTATATTTATTTATAAATAATTTTTATTGAAGTTAAATGGCTTTTTCTTTCCCAGCCTCCAATCATCGCAATTTTTTGCAAATCATTATTTGACATAAGTACAAACATACAAACGTTTGGAGTTTTCTCCATGTCTGGAAGTTAGCTATATCAAACACTACAAAATCCTGGATCCGTCACTGCTAAAAAATAAAAATGCCATATAACTTAAAAATCCCAGCTAAATAAATAACTACAAACAACAATAACAACAAAAAAAACAACCATGGCAACAACTAAAAAGTAAAACAAAGTTAAAACGTTATAAATCACCACTAAAATAAAAAACTAGCCAGGGTTTCCACTGCTCTATCAACATTATTTAAAGTTTGGTTGTATTTATCATATACCAAACGTATTTATTGCACCAAAGCCACCTCTCAAAAGTTTTTAAATATACTTTATTATAATATAAAGTTAAATTGAAACACTTGTAAATATTTAACTATAATTTTTTTCTTTCCAGTTAACATAATTTACGCCATTTTGGTTAGTTAATTGTCTAGATTTTAAATCGTTTGTTAAACTATTGCAAAATATTTAAACGGAAAACCTCTTTAGCTAAATGTGCCTTAATTGCTAACTACAGCTGAAAGTTGTACCTTTATTATTTATTTTTTTACAACACACTGCAGTTAGCTTCTAAAAAGTTTGAAAGTTTGTATAACATCTTCTAAAAAACTTTTCAAAAATTCTGCATTTGATTGAGAAAAAAAATCATTTACATGATCTTTTTAGCATTAGTTATATTTTTCACTTAAAAATACAAATAGTGCTCACAAAAAAAAATTAATGGCTGAAATGAATTTAGCAGTATAGCTAAGCCCCAATTAAAAAACGCATTTTTTAATCCAACCACACATTAATGTATATAAGAAAGACAACTGTGAAAAATAAAGAGGTAGGGGGGGGGGAATAAAGAAAACAAAAATGAATTAAAAAAGTAAAAATAAAATAAATAGTAATCAAGAAGTTCTAAAATATTTATGAACATTAATATACACAATTTTTTGAATAATAATAAGAGTATTTCATAAGTAGCATAGAAAAAAATCTATCGAGTATTGTTGTTATAATAATATCTATTTTTGTTTGATTGATTTAAAATATTTAAAATCGGATTTTTGAAACTCATAAATAATAATTGAGTCACGTTATACAGAAAGCTACCAACCCACACTTTTAAGATAAATTAGTTAGAAATTTATTTTGATGGTTTCAAAATACTGCGTTTGTAATAAAATCTTAAATAAAGTTGTTTCTCAATAATTGATGAACAAATTTATTTAAGATTTTATTACTAATGGAGAATTTCAAAACCAACAAAATTTCTAATCTATTTTAAAACCAAGTATGAGTGGGTTGGTAGCTTTCTGTATAACATGACTCAATTGTTTTGATTCATTTTAAAACTGCTCTCGTGTATCTTTCTTTTGTTAACAATATATAGGAACTTTTTCCACAAAAAAGATTTATGTGAAACGAACCGCACCCCTAGCAAATCATACTACGGGCCGGTCAAATACAATCAAAGTTGGTTTGCCAAATTGTCCTCTCATAAAGTCTTAGTATAACGGTAGGCAGAAGATAGTATGGCTCAAAATAAGGTCTTGAGTTTTCAAAAATAAAACGCAGACCAGATATCATTCTGTTTATAGGAGAAATGTGAGTGCTGCAACATCGACTGATTTATACCTGCCTCGATCCAAACCCTCACTCAATGTAGAAACATCCCCTTGCATGTTTTACCTAAATCAGTCGATGTGAGTTATGCAACATCGACTGATTTATACCTGCCTCAATCCAAACCCTCAGTCAATGAAAAGCATCCCCTTGCATGTTTTACCTAAATCAGTCGGTGTAGTAGCGCTCCCTTATATGTTTTCCTTATATCAATGTCTGTCTGGTCTGCAAAACCTCTTTTTGAGCCATTACATTCTGCTTACCTAGTATAACAAGCTATTACAAAATACTTTCTTACAAATTCAAATAAATTTGAATTTATAAGAAAGTATAATTTGTACTAGACGATACTTCGTCTGACTTCCCAAAGTTCACGGGAAAAAAAGTCAGAACCAATATCGTCTAAACTTGTACTTACCGACTGTAACTTATATCTTAAAAACGAGTTTTGAGTTGATGATAAAAAGTAAGAAAACAAATTTCACCATATTCTCCGCTTTTAATTGGATGACACACTTTGAGACTATTTCATTAAAATTTTTTTCAAAGTGTGTCGTATTTTGAACAGGATGCTTGGAAGTATTAAAGTTAAAGATTTTAACCAAAATGCCGCAATAATTTATTGTCGATAATATTTGTCATTGTAACGTCAGATGTATTAAAGTTGGTGACACTTATATCACCAAGCAACGTTTAATAAAGTTGCACTATAAGTTTACTTTACCACAATGAGTTTACTATAAAGTAAAACATTGTAAATTAAAGTTTCGTATTTTCACTAAAATGGGTTTACCTTTTTAAAGTTTTTTGCCTCAGAAAGTTTAACCTCAATTCAATTATTACGACAACGACAGTTATGAAATTAATTAGATTTACAATATTGTTTTTACTTTGTTTAAAAATTTTTATATGATACGCACAAGATAATGACATAAAGGATATATTTGCATTGCTTTGATCATCCATCATTTTAAGTGAAATCATTTTCTAAGTTATTTGAACAGGTGGCATTTCTTAATACAAATGAAAAACATTCTTTAATATAAATAAGAAACATTCCTTAATATAAATAAGAAAACTAAATATAAAAGAAGAGATCTTTTTTGCCCGTAAAAGTCAAAAAACATTTTCTATAAAATCTCATTTATAAATACAATATGTACATTTCACATCACAAACAACAGATGTCGCAAAATAAACTAAAAAAAAAACACTATAAAATCGCACTACTGTATTAGTGGAACAAAAAAATCAACAACAAAAAAATAATCAAAAAAGAACATCTTTAAAAACATTAAATTTTTTTGCATATACTAGGATATATTATATAATTTTAATAAATATATCTATAAATAGTAGTAAATATATATTACATAACTGCTAAATAAAATCTCATTTAAAACTTCTAACATATACCATTTAAAAACGGATTAGTTCAAATAACCATAATATTTGACATTCCTTAAAAATCTATGCAAATATCTGCTCCTCATCAAAAAGCTGAAGCTCTTTAACATCCGGGGATTCAGGAGAATCTAAGGTTCTGTTCTTACGTCGTAAGGCGTAGCTTATTGGTGGCTTTTCGTCATCAGGTATTTCTTTAACTTCAATCTTACTTTTTGCCTCATCAACAACAACAAATGGGGAGCAATTAGGAACAACTTGTTCTAAACATTTCAAAATAAAACTGAAAAGCCAGGTTAAAGGGGATTTCAAGAGAAAATATCATCAGGGAGATAATATTAAACATTATCAGGAAGATAATATTAAATATTATCGGGAAGATAATATTAAATATTATCAGGAAGATAATATTAAATTTTATCAGGAAGATAATATTAAATCTTATCAGGAAGATAATATTAAATTTTATCAAGAAGATAGTATTAAATTTTATCAGGAAAATAATATTAAATATTATCAGGGAAAAGCAAAATCCTGAGTAGCTAACGAAACATTTTGCGTTTTATAAGGACATATTGATCTTTTCTAAACAATTAAAGAAACCATAAAAAACTGACATCAAATAAAACAAAAATTGTTGCACACTCACACATATATATACAAACTGTATATACATGTTTAAAATTGGTGGACAATTCTGATGGTTTCCAAACTTGCCCAAGTTTGCACTTAAAGAGGGTAGAACTTATGAGTTACAAAATTTATTATTCCTAAATTAAATTTACCTTCCCAGGGCTCTAGACACTACAATCGAGGGGGCTATCCATTTTTTAAATTTTTATATTTTAAAACTCTCTATCTTAGTCCTAAACTCCAAAACAAAGCCTCTGCTCAGTGAAACAGGTTAAAATACAAACCTTATTAAAAATTATTAAAAAAACTTAAACTTGGCTAAAACTAACCCAAAACATATCTTAAAACACAACATTTTCTGAAAATAATTTTTTAAAAAGTTTAGTTCTATAACAAGTTTAGGGCTCATCAATGCTAACAAGCCGCAAATAGGGACTGAAAAAACTCAATGACTGACAAATACAATATAAATACAACTACAAACTTATATAAATATAACCAACATTTTCCATAGAATACGAAATTGGAAATTACCTGATGAAGGTGTTTTTGAAAATACTATTTCTTTATACAAATTAGATAAACTTGGCGTTGATAAAAGTTGATCAGCTATTTCTCTTTGAGGAACAACTGAGTTATTGATTGATGGTGAGGCCTCATAATTGACTTGAACTTTTTTCTCTTAAAAAACAGATTAAAATTATTATATTTATCACAACAAAGCATGTAGTTGTATATTATATATGTTATATATTACAATTATTACATTTATCACAACTAAAATTTAATTTTAAAAATATAGATAAAACTAATTCTAAAAATATAGATAGAATTCATTTCATATACTTTTTAAACAGCATCTTTTTAAAAAAATAGTATCTTGATGCCTTTACATTTAAATAACATAGATCTAAAGACCATTATAGATGAAACTCAATGTCAATCTTAAAATACTCAAGCTTTTTCAAAAGTATATTATTTTGTGATATTTAAATACTTTTAAAATTTTTATTTGAAATTTTTTTTTTAATTGACCATCACCAATTTAAAATACTAACTTTAAATAGGTAAAGTTTTATTATAATTGTTTATGCGACACAATGATCACAAAAAGGTGACCAATAAAGCTGTCCAGTTAGGTAGACCTGAGAGATGTGATAATAGAAGCAGATTGCAGATGATGTCATTGGGTGAAAATCAGCAATGAATGTTATTACTGTTTAATAAGAATGAAATTTTACTGCTCAGGGGGAGGGGGAACCATAACTCACATTCTAATCATCCTTACTAATGGCCTATGAGTTAGCAAGTCTATAAAAATCTGCTGTAATAAGTACTTGCATGACTAAAAATTTCATACAATAAAAGCCAATAAAATAAACTAAATAAATAAAATTGTAAGATAAATAATATTTAATGATAGTTCGGATCATATAAAAAGAAAAATAGATAATATGTCAATCTGTTTCAAACTCTGAATCCTTGGTTTACAATGCAGCGCTCTAATCCACCATGCTTGGTGACGATATGTTTATGCCAAAAAAATGTTGTTAATAAATGTAGCAACTCATGGTCTAAACACTAGACTATAATAAATCAACTGATTACCACCTGTGTTACAGCAGGATAGAGATGCAACTGAATATTGTTAATATTGAAAATATACAATATAAACCTAAAAAAGCTAAAAATCATGGGTGTAAGAGGTAAAAATAATGAATGTAAAAAAATTGATGCTCTTATAACTAATTAGAATTAAGTAGTTGATGAATGGTGATCACTCTCCTCAGGAATGCACTGCAATCATCAATGACCTTTTTTGGGAGCTCTAGATCTGCACTAATGCGACTTGCCAGGACCGCTTTATATTGACAGATAACACTGCCTGCACTCAGAAATCTTTTATAAAGTTATGGCTACACCCACGACATTCCTTCTGATGCAACACAATAATAGCTTATATGTAATACAATTATTTACACTATTTTCAACACCCCTTGATCTCTAGATCCCAAAGTCTGCATAGTTCAAATCTTCTGAGATTCAAGTTGACATCCGACACGTGTCACAGAAATCCATTGATTTCTACCTAAACTTCTCATCCTACATTTGAGACTCTTCCTATATTCCATTCGCTTGTACATTTTGAGTAAGGTGGTTTTCACAAATACTTCTTGTCCTTGTCTATAGCTGTGGAGAACTTCCTAGTTAGTTTTGGCAGAAATTGTGCGTGGTTTCCACTCATAAAATACAACTTTGTAGGAGAGTAGTGTTTCCTCACCATTTGTTCTGGGAGCCATGTTATACCAACATACCATTTTTTTACTGCCACTTCTGGCTGCTATACACTTGATTGAACAATGATGACTTTCAACCATTCCATTCCTAGATGGCCTGTAAGCGCAACGAAACAGGATGGATACTCCCCATTCTGTGCATAGTTCACCAAAGAGTTTTGAGTCCTCTTTCTTGGAATATTTCATCTAAATGGAAGCACACTGTGTAGTAGCTTTATCCAAATTACAAACTTGCTCCTTTGCCACAGTCAATAAAGGATAAATAAATCTCTGATTTATAGTGGGTTACCGCAATAGCTAAATGGTGCCAGCTCTTTCCAACTTCAAGACCTTGTTCTTCCCATCTAATTGGTGCAGGATCCACCAATAAACATCTTTTGCAACGTTTTATGACTGATTCAACATCTTTTCTACAAACTTTCTCCTTTGGCTATGTCTATTTCATCAGACAAAGGGTTCAATTGACTCCAAAGTGATAAAGATTTTAAAACAACTTCACTTCAAGTGGAACAACATTTGCTGTCATTGCAGAATGGCTTGAATGCAGCCAGTTCTGTTGTACCCTCCTATAAGCGTCAGCTTTATTTTCTGCTGACTTTACCAGAAATAGTTTTATTGGTATACTTCACTCTTTCACAAGGTCTTCAATTAACGAAAACCAGCAACAGACAAGGATAATTAATGAGTTCAACCAGTTGATAACAGTAGCCAAATCACTCTTTATGGTAATACATTCAAATTCCCATTTTGTTGCTAGATTAAGTTCTTTTATCATAGCTTCTAACTCTGCAAGATTAATGTGAGCCACATCGTCTTGTTTCCTCAGCCATGAACAGTCTTCTACTATTTCCGCAGCCACTTTCAAAACTATGCCAGCAGCTAAACTACTTGTATCGGACTACACTGTTGCTTCAGAAGTGTTTTTGATGCTCCAGGACCTATAAACGGGACCTTCCTTTGCAAGTCTTTCCTTTAAACTGCTTACAAATTTGACAACAGCTTACCAAAGAGTCCCATCACTAACTACTTAACATCCCTTTTTGCAAGAAGGGTGGAACCAGTTTGATATCAGAAAATGTCTGGTCAGCTGTTTGCACCAAGAAAAGATTTGTTGATGTGTCATTTTTTCTTTAGGAGTTGAGGAATTTTAGTCTTTAGAAATGTTGTTACGTTTCCTATGGACTTGGTTGCATTGTTTGTACACTCACAATCCAAGCGCACAACCACCAACAAGTTTTTCCAGCAACTTTAAATCTAAGCCATACTTTTTTAAGAGCTCTTGAACCCTGCAACTTGACACTATGTTAATATTGATGATGATGTCATCAATAAATGATTATGTTCTAGACTCGACAACTTTGTCTAAAGACAATAACTTTCTTAAAATTTTGGTCATTATTCTGGGTGCCACATTCAAACCAAAATACAATCTTGTAAGACAGTAACGCTGTCCTTCATACTCCACAACTTGGTATTTCCATAATGCTTTTTTAACACGAATCTGCAGGTATGCTTTCCTTTATTTCCTTTAAATCAATTATCTCAAGATTTTCTCCCAACTTTCTCCAGCTGCGAAGTTTGGTAACAATCTGGTGTTTTACTTCAATTGACTTCCTACCTTTTCTCTTGCTGATTTGACATTTATTATGTATACAATATCACGACTTAAAATTGATTTGGAGCATCCAGTGTCCAATAATGCTTTAGTTTTTCTTCCATTGACACATACACATAGAAATGGCTGTTTCAAACTTTGTTGGAATCTGCTTGCACAAAAACAGGTGGCCTCCCTTACATGTTTTGTGAGTTTGTACAACATTGTACATAGAACTAATAATACTAATCATTGAGAAATAAGTAGGTTTTTGAATCAGAAACTCAAATAACTTTTCGATTATTATACTGAATGTTTTCAGAAATTTTCTGAAACAAGATCTTCAAAATCGTGTAGTTAAAAATTTGAGCAGGTTCTCGTCCACAGACTTACCTAGTGGTCCCTCAATAATAGTTATAGAATATTTTGGTATCTTATAACAAATTAAATTTCTATTTCAAAATATTTTTACTAAACTTTTAAGTTCGGTTTGGTAATGGAATCAAATAATGATACAAAAATTTAATAAGGTGTGTTGTTAAACCATCACTTACATCTACACTTACTCTAAGATACATTTATAAAAGAAATAGACATAATATATGCAATCCCATATATAATCCAAATAATAATGCAATCCCAACCATAGTGTTTTTAACAAATTTACATACATGAAACATGTTACATCATAAATTTTTTTAAAATTTTAAAAATTGATTATACCTTTAAAGTACTGTATTGAAGCACTTTTCAATCATATAAAACAACCTATTATTTATTTAACTTAAACTTCATATCACATACCTATATTAAGTTAAAAAAACTCACGCCATATTGTCTTTTTCATATCAATATCAGGAACATATGGTGGTGGAGAAAAACAACACCTAGATAATGGAGGTGATGTGGGTACATGTTGACATGCTGGAGAAAATGCTGGCCATTGTACTGCATTATCATCTGAAAATTGCATCTCTTTTAAACACACAATTATACTATAAAACAATATTACGGGTATATATGCTGCCTTTAAATATCATGGAAATCAATTGTAGACATTTAATTGCAGTTATGGAAAATAAAAATAAAAAAATTTATTTATTTTAACAATTCAAGCAAGCTTTAATAAAATTATGATAATAAAAAAAAAACAATAAACACAAAATCTGAAGGAATTTTATATCGAGTTTATTTCATCTCATATAATGTCACAGCTGATTTACTTGGGAATTTGACATTATGATTGTACAAGTAAAACTAGTAGTATGCACTAAAGAGTAATTTTAAAAGCTAAGCTTGATAGTAGAACTTAACTAGCAGTTAGGATTAAACAGTTACTAAATAATTAAAAAACTTGTTCAAATAAAATGAACTGCATAGTGCAGAGATAAGTTGTACTATGTTTATTTAAAGCTTTGTTAAATAATTTGCGAATTTAAAGTGAAATAATTATTAAACTAACATAATTATTGAGTTTCACGTGCTAAATCACTTTGTTTATAATTATCTAAAATTTTCCCGCTCTAATTCTTTTGATAAAAAAGTTGATTAACAAAGAATTCGGTTTAGCCAATAAGAAATGCAAAACAAAAAGTTTCTTAACGACATAAAAATGGCCAATCACATTTCAAATTAAATTTTTTTTATTGCTCATTATTTATTTTTATTAGGCAGTTTTCCTAATTATATTTTTGCATATATATTTTTATTATGTAATAATAAATAATAATTTTTTTTTATATATAATAAATCTTTACTGACTCTTATTAAAAAAATTTCCAATTTGTATTATTTTTCTGGATATTAATTAGTTAAATGTTTCAGGTCTTTAACTAAATTAGTCGATTTATTATTTAATGGCAATTATAACCTAATAATAGCATGGGAAATCAGTTAGAAAGGTATTAATTTTTTAGTTTTTATAATAAAAGATATAAGTAGGTTAGTAATAAATTTATGTTTTTATTTATTTTATTTATTATTTATAGTAGATTTCATATTACATAAAATGAATTAAGAAAAGTTTATGTTAACCTTCCAACCACCACCTGGCATATTCATGGGAAGGGTACTAAGCTGCTACCTTTACCATAAAAAATAAGAAATTTTTCAGAATATAGTGTTTTTAAAAAATTAGTAATTTATTTACTTAAAGTTTTTTCAATTGCTTTTAATGTAGGAGAAGCATATATCTTAGAGTTGGAGATGGATGCGGTGTTAATGGTTTAACAGACCCTAGTATCAAATATGTTTCATTCTCATAAATATTTCTTATAAATATTACTTTAAATATATTTTTAATGAGTGATTTTAGTATACATTTAACATTTTTGTTTTATTATTGAGTTTTATTATTGAGTTTGGTATATATGGCAGTAATATTTTAACAAACCCTAATATTAAAACATGTTTTAATCTATAAATATATATTTATTTATTTAAAGTATAAAAACAAAATAGATAAAAATATTTAAGTTGGATACAAAAGAAATCTTGTAATCTAGTATGTTTTTATTAAGAGTGTTTAAAAAAATTGTCATTGTTTAGTGATAAGTTACTAAAATATTTACAAAAGTATATATACAACTACTATTAAAGGACTTCTTATCATATGTAATTTAAATTTTTGTAAAACTAATTTTTAAAGTAAAATCTTTTATATGAAGTTTATAAAAATTTGATTTACAAACAAGTTTGCTGTTTTAAAATAAAGAATGAATAAAAACAGGGGGGATTTTATGGGTACGTGTAGGGGGGGGGGGAGATTAAAACTCCCTTCCTCCAAAAGAAGGCTATTTTCAACTTATAGTCAGTTTTTTAAGGAATATGGTTGTAGGTATGTTACATGAAATTTTTAAAATAATCAAATACTAAATTGTCATATATCAACAGAAAGACCTTGAAAACAGCATTTTAAAGGCAATAAAATTATTAAAATTAAACAGTTCTACAAAAAGTTATAGTGTTTAAAGTACCTAATTTTTGATATATGGATTTGTTAAAGAAACTGTGACCAAATTATGAGTTTTTCTTAATTTAAAATGTCATAACTTTGTTAATTCTTATTAAAATTTATACAACTTGATATCAAAAGAAAGGTCAAATTATGTGTAAAAAGATAAAAGAATATGTTTATATAAAAAGCGCATTGGGGCATTAGAGCGGCATTGGGGCATTAGATCTACAATATCCTCTAATATGTTCTAGTTGTGTGTGTTTTTTTTAAAAAAAAAATGTTAGTTTTTCATTGAAATTTTGAATTTTTGAAAATAAATTCTACCAAGACATCATTAAATATGATTGAGATACCTTGGGTTGGGTGGACAGAAGTTTATTTGGCATCAGGTGGCAATAGTTGCCCCTTCCACCCAATATTGTTATCAATGTATTTTTATATCTAAATGTGCATCATTTAGCATCAAAAGAAAGAAATTTTAAGGAATAACAAATACAATTTAAGAGCTTAAAGAGAGTGCAAAGAGGGAAAATTTTCTAACTTTGGGTAGACAGGGTGTGGTGACTCTAAAAACTCAAAAATAAACTTTTCTGTTATAAAGCAATATTTTTGATAAAACACAAACTTTGTATACAAGAAAAAAACCATAAATATACAAAAGCATAATACACAAAAAGACTATAGGGTAGTTCCACATCAAATCATCCAAAATTTAGGAAATTTTGAACCATGGGTCCTCAAATTTTTTAAAAACTTCTTTGGCTGTTGCATCTTAAAAAGAAAAGTTAACACATAAAATTTCAGCTAAAAGTTGTTGAGCAGTTAACAAAATACTGCAATTTTAATATTGACCTGGTTTCCCAAAATGACCCGGTTTTCATAACATTCTGAAAAACATTTTTCTTAAAAAAATGAGAAATAAAAATGACAAAAATATGAAAGTAAACATATATAATGTTTTTTTGATCCTGAATTCAATAAATGTGCCTAAAATGCTGAAATATAAAAGGAACATGGTTAAAAGTTAATAAAACAACTAGTTTCTATAAACCAACTTTGGGGCCTAATATCTCAAATACCCCTGTCAAAATTTTTTTTTGCTGTTAATGTTTTCAGCTGCTTATAATCTTACTAGGCACAAAAAATCTAACTGGAAAAATAACTGAAACATATGGAACTTTAGTTTCAAAGATATATCAAATTTTCAATAAGTTATTTTAAAATATTTGCAAATAGAATTCTGTAAAATATTAAATTTAATTTGTACACTCCTTAGAAGAAAAAAACAAAACATTTGTTATATTTAGGGAAGTCTTAATTATATGATTACTTATTTGATCTTAACAACTGAAAAAAACATCCTATTTTGTTTTTATATAAACTGACTAGATGTGATAATGAAGTGCGTTTGCTTTTAAAATAATATTCAACTATAGTTTGTAAAAATTTATAAAAACTAGTTTATAAAAAGTTCAGTTATAGAACAACATTTATTGGTAAAATTTTATTTAAATTTTAACAAATTAACAATTTGATATATATATATATATATATATATATATATATATATATATATATATATATATATATATATATATATATATATATATATATATATATATATATATTTATATATATATATATATATATTTATATATATATATATATATATATATATATATATTATATATATATATATATATATATATATATATATATATATATATATATATATAAAATATATCTATAAATAAAATTAACAGTATCTGTCAGTGTAAAAAATCAATCAGCAGAAGGATTCTGAAAAGGTTTAAATTGTTTCTATATTAAATTTTTTTTTTTTTTTTTACTGAAAATTAGGTAGGAAAGAAGATTTCTCTTTTTTCTAGGAAATACATTCATACTAAGTAATTTATTATAAGATGTGTTCTTTTGGCTTAATGACATCAGATGCATGCAAAAGCCAACAAGATGTTATTGAAACTTTAAATAATGAAGAAAAAAAACTATATCATTACGCTGTAATGAACTATCAAACTTAACAATATTATATGCGGTAGTGGTGTAGTGGTAAGAGCGCTCGCTTTGTAAGCGAGAGGTTCGGAGTTCGACTCCCACCATGTCCCTGGAAGTACCGCGCTCAACTTAGTTTCTCCGCGCAGCGGCCTTACTCGGCAAGGTTCGTGTTTTGGAGTTTAAAAGTTGAGAGAGGGTTGCACCACAAATAACAACTAAAAAAAAAAAACACAAAAAAATAAGTAGCCTCCTCGACTGTAGTGGTCCCCTCCTCGGGCCTTGGGGAGGTGAATAATCTAAAAAAAAAAAAAATATGAAAGACATACTACAAAATATTTGAAAATGTATCCTATATGGCAGAAAGCATGTTATGATCCATTCAATAAACACGCAAAGAAAATTACAAGTAAGTAGATGTAGAATTTAAATATTTTAATATATAAATATACTTTTTTAAAACATAAACAATGTTTTAAACAATTGTGCAGATTAGCTTTATACAATTCAATTACTTTTAGAAAATTTTAGAGTAGTTATGATAAATGAGTCACAAGTCATGATAAGAAGTAGTTTGAATATTTCTCCTGAAAAGAAACTTTGCAAACCTTGTTAACAAAAGATTGCCAGAAAAGAAGATCTTAAAGAAGAGAAGCAAAGTCAGGCTGAACAAGATGAGGATTTTCTAATATCATCATTCAAATCAAAAAGACAGGAAATCAATGAAGAACTCGAAAATTTTAATATATCATCTCTAACATCTTATTTAAAGTCATTAAAACATACACTCTCAGAACGAAAACGAAAAGTTGCGGGCATCAACAAAATGGTAAGTAACATTACTAGAACGTCAATGTTCCCTCAAAACTGTTATGTTTTGAGGGAACATTGTCATTAAACAAATAACATAAAAAAGATAGCTGAAAACTTTGCTGAAATTATGAGCTTGATAAAAGAAAAAATTCTATGTTCTGACAAAAGAACTATTGTTCAACTTCTAACACTGGCACCCCCAAGTTGGTCAATATTAGAAGTACAAAATGACTTTACAGTTACAGAATACCAAACAAAGATGGCTCAACAAATTTTTAATAAAAAGGATTGTTAGCTATCTCTCTGTTGTATAAAGGTAAAGTCTTACACAAAGAAATAGAAGATTCTGTTAAATTGTTTTATGACTCAAGTGATTTATGTAGAACTATGCCTGGAAAAAAAGGTTATGTTAGCATACAAAAGAATGTCCATAAACAAAAAAAACTGCTTTTGTGTAATTTAAAGTAACTATATGTATTATATAAAGAATACAAATAAGTTACTCAAAATGTTATGCATGAATTTTGTATTGAGAAAATCAAAGTTGTTAACTTCATTTACATAAAAGGATTGGACTTACAATTGCAACGTGAAGAGCAAAAAGAAAGGAACACTGGTGTAACAACTCTACCTGGTACTCATAGCTTTCATCGATTTATACATCTTGGAGATAACAGGGTTGGGGCAAAGAGGTGTAGTACAGGACACTAATTATACAATTATCCACAATCTTAAAAAGAAACAAGATATATTTCAACTTGATACTGTCACTTTAGGAGGTTATGTAGCTGTAGTCTAAAGATAATAAGTGGTGGATCGGCATTGTAACTGAAACCAACCTAGAAAAAGTTGGTGCTAAAGTTTAGTTTCTTCACCCAAAAGGTCTGTCAACCTGTTTTAACCGGCCTGAAAGAGACAACTACTGTTTTATTCTCAGCACCAACATATTGAAAAAAACTATCTGTTCCACAAGTTCCAACTTTAATTAGTGGTTGCTTGCAGCCTTGTTGGAAGCGAAGATGTTTAAAAAAAAAAACAAAAAGCTTGCTCTAGTTCCGATAGAAACTAGGTATTAGAAAATGCTTAAATAGAAGAAGTACAAGTAAAATGGAAACAATATTGTTAACTATTACAAGCACAGTCAAAATAACTTACATCTTCGATACCTTTTAAAATCTTGTATATTTAAGTAACTTTTTAAATTACGATTAACTTATTTTTATTTTATTTACAATTATTTTTTGGGAATTTCTTGAAAAAATAATACATCTTTGAAATTAAAGTTCCATATGCTTCAGTTGTTTTTTTCAAAAAAAGCATCATAAAAACATTATAAATGTTTATTTTCATATTTTTGCCATTTTTGTTTCTTTTTTTTTAAGAAATATGTTTTTCAGAATGTTATGAAAACCGGGTCATTTTGGGAAACCAGGTCAATATTAAAATTGAAGTATCTTGTCAACGGCGTCCTATGGTTCAACCGAATCGTAAATTTCAATTTAGAACCGAATATGAGAAATTTATTACACAACCAAAAATAATCACTGAAAAAATTAGAACCGAAATAATTTCAATCGAATTTTCGATCGAAAGTCATAATTGTATTTAGAACCAAAAAAATTTCGATCGAATTATTAATCGAAATGTCATAAATAATTTTAGAACCAAAAAAATTTCTATTGAATTTTTGATCGAAAGTCGTGAAATAAAGTTTTTAAATTAAATTAAAATAAAAAAAGAAAGGATTTTGTAATTCGATCCGAATTTTTTTCGGTTGTAAAATTCGGTTCTAAAACTTTCGGCGCAAGAAAGGATTTTGTAATTCGATCCTGCAATGAAAGTATACTTTTCGTTTCTAAATTTTTCGGTTGTGAAATATTTCGATGATATTTTCGAGGATGAATATTTTCGGCTCTATTATGTGACATGTTGTCCACAGCTCAACATTTTTAGCTGAAATTTTGCATGTGATATTTTTTTTATAATTAGGAATAATGTATCAAATTATAACACAAAAAGAAGACACGTGTTTCTGACTGGATGATTTGATGTAGAATTACCCTATATACAAATATAAACTTATAAAAAAAACTATACATACATACTGTGCATATACCTACCAATAGTTGATGCAGATACACCTATAAATGTATCTATATACACATATTAGTAAGCGTATGTATAGGTTACCAGATAGGTGGTTAACAAATATGTTTTTTTTTTTTTTCTTTCCTTTTATCACCTCTTCTGCCATCTTTTCTGCCACTAGAAGACTGAAATTTAAATTTTGACAAGTCTTTGCCTTCATATACAAAAGATCCATTTTGATTTATGTACAGGGTGGTTTTGACGCCAAACCATAAAATCACTTCTTGACAAGCCTATCATTTATAATAAGCATATCTAAATAAATAATCAAAAAATTTCAGTCACCTCTTAGATTTTCTTTAAATTTTAACCAGTGGTACGTATTAATGAAACATGAAAAAATGTAAAATTTGAGCTCCCTAGTCCAAACGGTTCAAAAGTTATGGCGTTTTGAAATTCAGCCTAAAATGTTCCTTTTTTTTACCAAATATGCCATTATGGATTTTGTAGTAGTACTTTTTAATGTATAATTTAAGATCTAGTGCAAGAATGTGGCTAAAAATTGGTAACTGACTATTTTTGAGGGTGCTGAATTCAAACATGTAGAGAAAATAATGAAATTTAAATTTTTTGATAGTTATTTTTTGATTTTAAAATGGTCTGTTAAAGTTTTTGTTCTGGTACCATGGTTTGCGCTTTCATTAACTCTCAGAGTTGCACAAGTCTTATGGATTCAATTTTTTTTCAAATAAAGTTTTAGATCTTAGGCTATCTTTATGAAAAAGATGATTTTAGTTTCTTAAAGCATAAAAATGATATGTCATTTTGAATTTTAGCCAAAAAAATCCTTTTTTTGGCCTCCGTTCTCCGTATAGAATTTATAGCAATACTTTTTGTGTGAATAATTTAAGTTCTGGATGAAGAATATGACTGAAAATTGGTACCTGATCATTTTTAAAGGTGTTGAATAATTTTTTTAAATTTTGATTATCAACAGTCAAATTATTTACTTTGGTCTACATTTCGCTTATTTCTGGAGTTGCCTTACTCTAAATGTGAAATAAGAGGTCTTAGAAAATTTTAAGCCTCTGAAAGAAAATAAAAAAATTATATTGCTTTGCATAACTTGCATATTTATAATCAATATTTTCAAAAATATACATGGAAATATAATTTGCAATACATCACATTGAAAATATAATTTAATTGTTTATTAAGTATGATAATTTAACTTAACATTATTACTTAATGTCTAATAATTAAGTATTGTTTCAAAATATTGGTTGCATGCTCAAGTTTTAGGTTGCATGCTCAAATATTGTGTTTAAAAATGAGAAATTAAAATAAATTTTTTTTTGAAAAATAGTAAAAACCTGCTTTATTGAAAAAAAGCTCAAAAATTAAAATGAAAAGGAATAACCCAACATTACTAAAAATGAAGTTGATAGAATTAAATAATGAAAGTATAATACTAATAAACTTTCACTGACAAGATGAACGCTGTTCAAAAAGAGTTTCTTTTTCTTTTGAGATGTGATACTGATGCCCAGAAGATGTTAACAGTGTTTTAACAAGAGAAATGACATTTATTCTTGACACCCAGCAATTATCATCCTGCTTTGGCCAGTCGTACGACTGAATTGGATAATGTGGATGCATAAACTTTACCATAAAATCATTATTCTCTTTATTAACTCCTTTAACCATACCAATCCAGTAAAATTCATCGTATTTGCAAAATAGGTATTGTGACATCATAGCAGTCAATTTTAACAGTTTCATATTTTTGCTTATTGAGGAAGTCAAATGTTAGAGCAAAATTATCATCAGCTACCCTTTTCATTTTTATAATTCAATGAGAAGAAGGTATAAATTGATGGAAACTTCTTGTCCCAGGAATAGTGGTTGCTATTAAAAGTCTATCAGTAAGTTTGTTTCTTACTAGCTCCATTTCTTCAGCAGTGACGTACACAAATATAATCCCACTGATTGACTTTTGACAGAATTCAAACATTGCTTGAGAAGGCAGTATTTGACCTGTGGTTTGACTATGTAAGCTAGCAGTTGCAACAAGCCTTTTAACAGTGCCACCTATTCCATCGCATGGAGATTTGCCATGGCTTGTTGCAAAAAAATTGCAAATGCAACAAACAGAAAAATTTTGAGTATGGTGACATAAATTGTAAAAAAAATTTCAGTTTTTATACAGCCATCAGAAAAATAATGAATTTTTGTAATCGTGGGACAAAGATGAGTTTTTATATGAATAATGGTTTTATGCATAACTTCATTGATAAATCCAACATCATGATTCAAATCAACTGAAATTACACAAAAAAGATATTTCCAATTTTACTTTCTTGTAGTAGATGACCAATGTTGCCACTGCCTGCGTTTTTTCATAGGAGAGAGCCCAATAAAAAAGTTAAGTTATATAATAATTTTTCGGCACTCTCCTATGTTTAAAGCAAGCCAGTGAGAACACTGTATATGACCACTGGATGAAGAGAACATTGACTCTACAATGGTAACTCTGTATCTCGTCTTGCAGTGCAAAAGTGTAATTCTCTGCAAAATCTGCAAGTCCAATAGCCTCATTAATATTAATTGTTTCTTTGAGATGCTTCAGATAGCTAGATTGTAATTTTGCTATAATTATAGTAGAAGTAATTTTATCAAGTTTTTCACACAAGAACTCTATGAATTCATTTAATTGAAGTTTTATTGTTAATAGTTCAGTTCTATCTGCTGTTGTCCACTGTTTAAAATCCACTGACTGTTCATTTTCATTGCTCTTTTTGATCATCATTTTGTATGTATAAACAAGTATATATACTGCTGGAAATAATTTTGGGCAGCTTGTATGCCAGGACAACTATTGCATCGGTGAATCATGCAAACTTTCAAATTTCTGCTGCAGACAATCTTTTCAATGATTTCATGGTAAGATGTTTCATAGCTTACAACACTTAACATTATTAATATTTTGGTGTGTTGTACACACACAAACAGAATGTGTACCTTTTGGACCAGCATGAATGCACCATTTAGGCTGAAGACTGCAAAATTTAGAAAATCCAATTTTATGGTCTTTGTTCTTTTACAAAATCAATTTTTTTGGACATGTATTTTTTTTGCCAACACTTTTACATTCTTTTTTTCCTGGTATTTGCCTTGAATACTCATCATTACAGTAAAAAAGCTTTACAAGTTCTATAACATGTTTGTCGATTCGATGCCATTAGACCACATCAGGGTATGCTATGATGCCTTTTCGGTCGCGAAAACTTTCCATTTTGAATTTTATGTTTTGAAACTGAAAACTCTTTTGCTACTTTTCTGATAGATCAAGATTTTGAGGTCAATGTCAAAATTTGAAGTTGGTGCCTTCTGTTAAAAACTTAAAGTTTTTTTTTTTCCTGGATTCAACAAGGAAGTCTAGATTACCAGCTTTAGTTTGAATTTCCTTTAGAACTTCTAGTGTTGTCTAGTGCAACTAGATCAGTTTCAGTGACATCCAGAGCATTTGCAAGTTTCCTAATAACTGCTTATTCGACTTGCTTTATCTTTCTCTTTCCAAGTGAAGGCTTGTTAGAGGTTTTGGGTAAAGGAATGTTTCAAGGTTATTATTTAATCTAAAATTAAAATAGTTTTTATGTTTATACAACTGGTGTTTCAAAACTATATTTGTACGACACAACTGGTATCACAAAACAATATTTATACATCACAGCAGATGTCACAAAACTATATTTTTACATGACAATTCACTTCACAAAACTTTATTTGTGTATCAAAACCAACCTCAAAAAACTGTTTTTACACATCACAACTGAATCCATAAGAGGTATGGCCAGGTAACAATTTTTTAGCCCCATTCTTCCATTAGATCTTAAATTATTCATTAAAAAGTACTACTACAAAGTCCATAATGGTGGATGTGGAAAAAAATAGAACGTTTTAGGCTGAATTTTAAAATGTCATAACTATTGAACCGTTTGGATTTGGGAGCTCAAACTTTTCCTTTTTTTTATGTTACATTGATAGGTACCACTGGTTGAAATTTAAAAAAAATCTGAGGTAACTGAAAAATTTAAATTTTTTGTTCTGCTTTTACATATTACCTTATATTAACCTGTCTATAAACAGTTTCTTAAAAATAAATAAAATAAGTAACTAGTAAAATACCACATCTAATTTGCTCTGCAGCAGTTAAATTAAAAAAGAATTTTAACTTTATTAACAAATTATCATTCTAATTAACTCAATAAAATAATAAAAATTCTATCAAGTGTTTATTTTTTTTCATTTTCTTTAGATATCAATTGAGCGCTATTAATGTAAACATTTTTTTGTATCATAGTATAAAATTTTATAGTAAGATGATTGTTTTCCACCATATATAACCCATTCTGGTGATTGCAGTTCTGATATAATGACTAGTTCACAAGTCATTTGTTCAGCAATACTGCAATTGGGAATATCAGTAAAAATGACCAATACATTGCCCTATTTTCTTATCAACATGTTATAAATTATCATTTTCATATGTATTTTCATCTCTGAAACATTCAAATTTGTAATCTCATTCTCCTCTATCAAAAAATTGATTTTTCAAACAAAAAATCACTGTTATTTGCCTTAATATCAGCATTATATTTTTATTTGCCTTCACATTTGCTTTTAATTTATCTTCAATGCCTTTTTTTGTAGCCTTCAAATTATGAATATGCTCACTATATTATTTGATTGAAATTTTTTTTTCAGGTCTCTAATTTTTGTCCTTAAAAGATTTGGTAATTTAATAGCTTTATACCATAAACTGCAGATGTCAAAGGTTCAATAGTTAATAAAGTTAAAGCATTCATATAGGCAGAAGATGAGACTACTGAAGAATATGCAAAAGTGTATCTGAACTAATTTGAACAGTTTGTAATGAATATGCCGTTAAAGATGAGGAATAAACATTAATAAAAGTTTCATTACAAAATTCAATAAAATATTTGGAGTCTGTAAACTTCAAAAAGTTTTTTGCCTAAATATATGATCTTTTTACAAGATGCATTACCTGAGTTATGTACAAATATACTAATTATGAGATTATATTGCTCTGCAACATGTTGAGTAGTTTTTTAAAATGACTCACCATTGTTTGTGAATATAAAAACTATATGCCCAATCCTACCACTTGTAGCGCTGTTCACTGTTTAATCAATGTTTATTTGCAAAGGTAGCGGAAAAGTAGTTAAATAATTTTTAGCTTCACTATATAAAAACACTTATTTTTGGGGCACATAACACTACAAAAAAATAACAACTTGGAACTAAAATATTTAAAAAAAAAAAAAATCATTAGTCTATCATTGACTTTTTTAAGACAACTAATAATAAGTATTTTATAAAACTTATACCAAATATAGATATATGAAATATAGATATATAAACACAAATAACTAATTGTTTCAACGTATAGCAATAGAATTAGTATTACTATAAGTTCAGACAATGAGTTACTTGTCCATAATCCAGTCGCTAAGTTATTGAATAGTTTAATCATCAATTTGAGTTATCAACTCAGATTAATCATTAATTTAAGTTATTAGATTATGGACAAATTTATTTAAAATTTACCTTATTTAAATTACGTGTAAGTAATACACTTGGTAATATAAGGATAACCTTAACAAATACTTCACTATATTTAAAATAATATTTCTGATGTTTTTAATCATTAAAGATTTATTGGCAATAAAATTAATGTTTAAAAAATAAAAAACTGTGTTTATTTATTACTAGATGACAATAATTTAATTGGTGAGTAATATTTAATTTTTTCTAATGATATAACTTATGTTCATATTTACTATATGTGATAACAACCTCCTAAAAAGTTCAATTATTCTGCTTTTTAAATATCTAAGTTAATATTAAATTCTAAAAACTATAATCTCTAAACACGTTATCATAGCAAAACAGACTTAAAAAAATTTGGCACAGATTTTGGTCGATAAAATAAAGCGTTTCTGTAAAAGCTGAAATAACGCATACCCAATAGTTGGTATTTGACACATTTCATTTAAGAAATTTTTAGTTTTGAGGATTTTTTTATAGCATTTTTATTGTTATAATTTTTTTAAACATCTTTACTTCCAACAAGGCTGCAAGCAACTAATATTAGAATTGAAAGTTACTGGAAGACAAAAGATGAAGTTTATAAAGCAAGATAATGATTAACAGATGAATTAAAAGATTGCAAATTGTATGAATCAAGAAAATAAAATGAAAGGCAATTTTAAAAAACTGATGTTTGAGGAAAAAAACTAAGAGATTAAGAATTTTTGTAGCACTTAGGAACAGTCACAGTAAAATGACAAGCTTTAATTGAATGGAGAGTAACACAAGAATGAGTTTTAGTAGATGGTACAAAAGATGCTAACTCTTTAGAGCACCGCCCATTATAGTATTTATAAATACTATAATGGGTGTATATATATATAATAAAAGAGAAAGAGAAGCAACATTACGACAATGTGACAATAGTTGAAAGTGAGCTGCAAAAGAAGGTTCAACTATGTTTACAATGTGTTTTTGCATCTTATCTAAAAGTAAAGAGCATCAGTCGAAAATCTGCACCAGATATGGTAACAGTATTCCGTACAAGAACGAATTAAAAATTTATAAAGATAAAGAATGGAATCCAGATAAGGAAAGTGACAAGCAGGATATAGAGATGCAACCTTAGCAGATGCTAATTTTGCAATGTTTTTGATATATGGTTTCCAAAAAAGATCAGAAGTAAGAAGTTAATCCTAAAAGACAAAGTGTAAATGACTTGTCAAGTACATTACCATTTACAAATGTAGGAGGATCTATATAGTTGCGGTAACCATTAGCTGAAAAAATTGAGTTTTATCTGAGTTAAAGTTCAACATCCACTGAGAGCCCCATGCTGTAGCAGAAGTGAGATCCTTTTCAAGCTCAAATGATAAAATGTAAGTTATTAGATTCAAGATGAGAGATTAAGTGTTTGTTTTAGTTCAAGATGAGAGATTAAGTGTTTGTTTTGATTAAGACTTAATTAGGACTCAAAAACCTTGTTTATGATTTTTTAATATAATATAAGTATATATGTAATATAAGTATATAATACTTATACTATGTAAAAATATAAATATATGAAAGTATATAATTTAAGTTTTTAAGGGTTTGCCTCTCTTCCCAAAACATTTACTTTTATTCCTAGAATCACCCTTGAATAAAAATCTTATAAGCAAGCAGGGTTGCATGATTTTAACCAAATGGTTTAAACCATTGGTTTATACCATGGTTTTAACCAATTAAAAAAATGTTGGTTTAAACCAAATTAATGTTTTTTAAAAAAAGATTTGAACTTAAAACAGAAAACTTTAGTTTTTTAACAGGGTTTTGTTAACAAATATAACAAATAAAATAATCTTAAATATAGATATTTTTTTTAAATTCATGATTTTTTTTTCTGTTTTTTCATAGAATAGAGTCCTCAGTGTTCTTATAGAACAGAGCAGTAATAAATTAGTAACAACACTTATTTATCTGTTTTCTTCCACAGGCTTTTTCTCCTTCATTAGGTTCATCAAGAAGCATTGCTTCCTGATGAACTTATTTCATCAGGAAGTTTTCTTAATGATATATATATGTGTATATATATTTATATGTGAGTGTGTGTGTATATATATATATATATATATGTGAGTGTGTGTTTATATATATATATATATATATATATATATATATATATATATATATATATATATATATGTATATATATGTATATATATATATATATATATATATATATATATATATATATATATATATATATATATATATATATATATACATATATATATATATATACATATATATATATATATATATACATATATACATATATATATATATATATATATATATATATATATATATATATATATATATATATATATACATATATATATATATACATATATATATATACATATATATATATATACATACATATATATATACATACATATATATATACATACATATATATATATATATATATATATATATATATATATATATATATATATATATATATATATATATATATATATATATATATATATATATATATATATATATATATATATATATATATATATATATATATACATACATATATACAGCTGATAAATATTTGAAAATTGATAAGTTTTTCACACAATCAAGCCTCAAAGAGAAAGATTTATTTGATCTTGATAGATCAAATAAAGCAACTTGGTAGATTTATATACAATACAAACTCTAGCTTCAGAACAGTTGAATACAAAGAATTTTATATATAAAAAATAAAAAATTTATCAATATGCTTTATCCAGGATACACTCTACCTAATAGAACTCAAATTGGAGGAGAAATATTAGATAGGGTTTACGCAGAAGAAATTGAAAAATGTAATGTATTAATTGGGAAAATTGTAGCCATGTCTTTTGATGGCTGGAGTAATGAGCATAATGAACCTTTAGTTTGTATCTCTGTAATTACAGATAAAATTAACATTTTAGTAGAAACAATCAACACTTCTGGTCATTCACATACTGGTGAATATCTTACACATTTAGCAAAAGAAGCAATAGATTCTGTAAGATGTAAATTTGGATGCACAGTAAAAAGCTTTGTGACTGATAATGCAGCTAATATGAAATCAATGAGACAAGTACTGTCATCTGAAAGAGATATTATCATAACTTATGGGTGTGCTGCTCATATACTGAATCTTTTAGCAAATGATCTTAACATTGAAAATGTAAGCAAATGTTACACAAATAATAAAATATATAAGAAATAATCATAAAGCTGGAGCAATTTATAAATTAAATGGAGGAACAAAATTGCCACTTCCTACTGAAACTCGCTGGAATTCAGTATGTGATTCACTTGAAAAATATGTCAACAACTGGAGCATCATTTTCACTATGTTTGAAAAAAATAAAGACTTAGATCCCATGATTGGTAAAAAAGTAAGATATACAGATAAAGCGAAACACAGAAGATTTATTAAAAATATTAAAACCAATTGCAGTAGCTCTAGATAAGTTGCAAAGAAATCAAACAAAAATAAGTGACACTGTTGAAATTTTTAAAGATTTGATAAACAGTTTATCATTTTTAACAAACGAAAAAAAACGAAAAACATTTTTAACAAAAAAAATTAAATCTAGATACCTTCAGGCTATCAGTGATGCTCATTTCCTGGCAAACACAAGAGATCCTAGATATTTTGGATGTAATCTTTCTGAAAATGAAAATGAAGCTGCCATGAGTTTCGCAGATAAAGAGTTCAAGAATTTGTTACCAATAATATTCAAATTAAAAGCCAAATCTGCTCCATTCGATAAAAGCTATTTGTATAGTGAATCTGTTTTAAAAAATGTATCACCAATAGAATGGTGGAAATCTCTAAAAATTGTTGATTGTAACATAATGGACATTGAAGGTTTATTAAATGCACCAGCTTCTAATGCTGGAATCAAAAGAATTTTTCAACTTTTGCCCTTGTTCATTCTAAGTTAAGAAACCAATTGGGGATAAAAAAAAGCAGCAAAGCTTGTATTTATTTATAGAACATTAAACAATGATGTATTGAATAATTTTGATGAAATATTACAGTAATATTTATAAAAAATATAGTTTACTCAAATAAAATGCATTATACTTTTTTTAATTTAAAAGGATAACTAAATACGGCATTATTTAATAAAAACCTAATTTTAACCAAAAAAACCATGGTTTTTTTGGTTTTTTTAAAAAAACCTATGGTTTTTGATTTTTTTCAAAAAAACCGGTTTTTTTGCAACCCTGTAAGCAAGTAATAACTATTGATTATTTCATGGATGCCTTATTTTGTATAGTTTTATCTTTGCTTTTAAAAAATAATTAAAAAGTAAATTTCATTAATGAGATAAATAATTTACACTTTTAACAATAGACATTTAAAACAATGTAGAAGAATTGATAAATAAGGAAAGCAAAAATAAAAAAAATTAATTAGAATAGAAGATTTAAAAAAGGCATCAATAAAGTGTAGACAAAAAAAATACTAAAGTTAAAAAATTGAAGAAAAAACATTAAAATAACAAAACAACTAAAAGTTAAAACAAAGTTTAAAGAAAAAATATTTATAATAAATTTGAAAATGGAAATGAAAATGAATGGAAAACAATAAAAAAGAATCTTATTAACATAATAAAATGGGTCAAATTGTTCTATCACCAAAATCTTAAGTTTTGAAAGTAAAAAAAAAGCAATTTTTTAAGTTTTATTAATTTAAATTGCTCAGATTTTTCATGTTGTAGTGTATTTCTCTGCATTTTTTATGTTGGTGTGTATTTCTATGTATTGCCTATATTGTTTTGTAATTTTGTGTGTATGTGTTAAGTTGTCACTCCAATGACTAGTTTTTAGTTATATGAGTGGCACCGAACCTCAGTTGAATATATATATATATATATATATATATATGTATGTATGTATGTATGTATGTATGTATGTATGTATGTATGTATGTATGTATGTATATATGTATATATCTAGTGAAACACCTAAATTTAATCAGAAGAATATAATGGAGGAAGTAAATGAAACGGAATGGGAAACTGTTAATATAAAGACACCTCATCCTTGTGAAAAGAATGATGGACAAACTTTAACACGAATACCATTAAAGACTAAATTTGACTTTGCTACAGAGTGTTCTAGTAAAATGCGATGGTCAAATACAAGAAAAGTTTCAAAACTTGGTTTAGCAGCACGATCAATTAAAAAGGCTAATGCTGTAGAATTAAATGAAAAAAAAGGTAAAATTTCTGAAATTTTCTTTTTTTTATACATTCACCTCCCCAAGGCCTGGAAACACTATAGGATAGGTTTCATTTTTCCTTTCTTTTTTCTTTTCTTTTCCTACACTTTTTTATAACATCTAAACACTAATCTAAAAAAGTCTTTATGTATTTTTATAAAGTTAGTTTGTACACACATATATATGAAGTCTCAAAATTATAGTGGACCTTCTAGACTATAGTTGTTCCATGCCTTTGAATAAAAGTAATAATAATAAATATAATAGTAAATTAATTAACTAGTCATACTCATATTGACAAATTATTTGAAGAGAAATTTTTATGTTTTTAAGGTTTATAACTGTTGTGCTATTATGTTTGTAAAAATTTTATTTGTAGCCTTGTCTAATAATCCAAATTCTACTGTATGTGCAGGTGGACTTCCTTTTCAAAAATCTATGATTGCTACTGAGTATTCACCGATCAAAAAAATAGGTTTGTTAATTTTTTATGTTATTTTTAGGTAATTTAGATGCTGTTTTTGCCTAAGAAATGTTATTGTTTCTTGAGACCCTCATTTTAAGTTTGAAATTTTTGTGTGTTTCCAGTAGTATTAAATTTTAGTTATTTGAAATTTTTTTTTACTGGAAACACAAACTATGTTATTTATTAAGAAATGCTTGAGAAATTTAACTTACTCTTGTATGAAAAATTTCCATATTTGAATTTAAAGTATAATTACTACCCAATATTTGATGCAGATTGAAGTTGCAATAATTTTTTGTCCATTTACCAACTTCTTTCCTTGTGACTGTTTAATGACTGATTCTAAAATGACTGACCCCTCCTCCCTTTTACTGTCACAATATAAATGGTCCTTATTGTGAAATCAGTCGCTTATAAGTTTTCTTCTTTTAGAAGTTCCTTCTCAAAAAGAAATTTTAGTGCCTTTAACAAAATCTGTTGTTGTAAGTTTTTTAATTTTTTTTTCATATCAATAGTACCTAAGTTGATTGTATTTTAATTCTCACTATATGCAGTAAAACTGTACAAAGTAAAACTGTACAAAGTAAAACTGTACAAAGTAAAACTATATATACACAGTAAAATTATACATTATACAAATAAATTTTGTTTAATGTTTTTTAATTTTTTACTGTGTGTACCATATACTTTTATTCAGAATTTCCAGAAAACTCTTTTGGGAAATCTTTTATACAGAAACTTACAAAAATTATTGGAATAAGTTTTGACAATTTTATTTTTATATTTTTATTTTCATATAAATTAGTTTTTTTGGTTATAATTAATTATGAGTTGCCCAGTAGACACAGGACCTAAAAAAGATGTCTTTTGGATGTTTAAAAGACGCCTATAATGTTCAAAAGAGGTCTTTTTAATGTCCCGTGCCCACTGGGCGATAATTACATAAAGTAGTTATCAAATAACTTGAAAAAGATTTAAATAGATCATTCAAAAGTTATTTTAAAGTTTGTATTTATAAGTAAAAAACTCAAATATCCTGGTTACATTTTTTTAATATTAAATGAATTAGATTGTTTTATTTTTCAGGCTTTTGCATGTCTGATATGTATATCAGGTTAAATTTTAAGGTTAAAGTTGTATTAGTAGTTATAACACATGTTTATCATGCAAAAATACTAAATGAAATGGAAATAATGTCAATGATTAGATATTCAAAATTGGTTTATTCATATATTATGTCATGTAATTTGGTTTAAAATTTCCATCAGTTCCTTTAAAAAATTGATTAAAGACTTTTTTTCAAGTAAATAGTAGTAATTTTTGATGTTATTTTTGCTTGAATCTTTTTTAGTAAATAAAACTAAGTTTCAAAAAAATATGTATTTAAAAATTTACCATTTAACCTGTGGTGTGGTGCTGTATACAGTGTGGTTTATCTTTGATCCAAATAATTAGATTTGATTGGAGTTTGTAAATATTTTTAAATAATTAAAAGTTAATAGTAACCTTTTTATGTTTCTTCATATAAGGTTTTGCTACTGATAGCTAACTACTTTTTTTCGTATGTTTTGAATTTAAAAAAAGTAAAATCCTTAACAAAAAAAACATGGAATGAGAAAGCTAAATTAAGAAAAAAAATCATTATTGAAGAAACTATTTTGTAGGAAACCATCAAATATTTCTGATCTGTCAACAAAATATATGGTCTCAGCATAGACAGTGAAGCGTATGGTCTTGAATATGATGTATGGGGAAGTATTATAAAAACTAATTATCTAGGAAATTTCTTCTCACAAGTTATTTTTTTTTTCAAATTTTTTAAAATTTTTTTCTCATTAGCAAAAAATGCAGTAAATATGTTAAGTATATGTATTATGTTGAATTATGTGATACATAACTTTTTCATTAGTGACTACACAATTGAACATTCAAGCCAACTTTTAATAATATTCCTATTACTAATAGTTGTTCCTAATAATATTTTTATTATTATAAATATTTTTAGGAGCATCTTTCTTTTAAAAAAGATGTAAGTTTTATTTTTAGTATAAAAATATCTCATTGTTTCAAATAAAGTATTGCACATTAGATTTAAAAAAAAATTCATAAAAGTTTAGCTCAAAGGTTTTGTAGTTTAAAATTATTTTGGAGATTTTTTAAATTTTCCCAAAAAAAAAAAAGCTCTTTCAGTTTCCAAAAGGGTCCCTAAATTTGCAAATTGGCTCCCTAAATTTTGCTTTCCCCCTCCCCCAATTGGTGGGTGTGGGGTACCCTAGTCACAGCTCTTTTTCCCAACTTAGTGAAAAACAGTAAATTTTTCAAAAGTATATTTGAAAGATTTACATTCATTAATTATACATTTATTAAAGTTAAAACATGTTAATAATATTTATTAAAGTTTGAATTTAAGCTTTTTATCTACTAGGAAATTTTTAAAAGACTAAAAGAATAGAACAAAACTATTGAATGGTTATTTTACTCTTAATCTGAGCTTCTTTTTTAGCATGTGTTTACATTTACCAGTACATTTCCTATAAATTTAGACATAAAAAGATCTCAAGCAATTTGAACAATTGAACTTAAGCAATATAGTTTTATCTGACAAGCACAAACACGTTATTTTTTGCAAACACTAAACGTTATAGTTTTCAAAACAGTAAAAACTTAATAGAAGCATATTGAAGTAATTTATTTTGGCAGCTTTTTTCAAAGTTTCAATGCTAATAAGTGTGAGTTTCTCGCCATGTTAAATCAGCGTCTAACTTTTTTAGAAATAGATTGATTTAATACTTTAAAAGTTATAAAAAAGAAGTATGTTATGAATTACCTCGATCGGCTCCTGCCAAAACAAAACAAGTTGCTAAAGAATCAAAATTAGTTGAAAAGCAGTTGAAAATTAGTTGAAAAGTAGAAATTTTTTAAGAGTATAAAAGAGGTTATATTTTATAAGATAACGAATCTTTTTATTTTTATTTTTTAAAAAAAAAAAAAAAAAAAAAGGATATATATATATATATATATAAATATATAAAAAGAATTAAAGAAAGGTTTAAGTTTGTCAAATGTGTTAATAAATGTTTACATGGACAAAAGAGTTTAATTGTATATCCTTTTTTTGATAATATGAGTCTTTTTTATTCTTAATCACTTGATATATATCCATATATCAAGTGATTAAGGTCTTTTTATTATAAGATTTTTTAATAATATCTTGGTAACAAATCTGTTTATAATCTAAATTGTTTACTGTGCATGCTTTATAATTACTAAGTTGTTTATATGTTTACGTATTTGTTGAAATAATTAAAAATTATAAATTTTTGTTGCAGAGTTCTAAGAACTGTGGATTTGAATCATCTGCTTCTAAAGTTAAAAAATGGCTGGCTTCCACAGAGAAACATTGCAGAAAAAGATCAAGTGATCATTTTGTATGAGTTTATTTTGTTATTTAATTATGTATATAAATATAATAATATAATTATACAATTAATAATAAATGTATATAAGTATAATAATATAATTAGTATATGTATATTATGGTGTACCAAAAAAAACAACCCCTTAAGTTTCCCCATTATCAAGGTCCAAATAGACTAAAAATACCACAAACATGTTTTTTACTTCTGTAAAAGTGATATCTATCAACCTTCATTTTTTATTAAAATGAAGCATTTTAAGGAAAAAAAAGTCTTGGATTTTAGAAACTTAATAATATACACTTCCAGTTTAAAAAATCTCAAAAATTTAGAAACTCACTTAATAATATATACTTCCACTTTGAAAAATTAATCATTTTTGATGCTGCTTTTTAAAAAAATCCTTTTTAAGTTCTTATGGTGAACAACATACCTTTCTGTTTCATTTATATAAAACAACACCATGACGAGCAATGATGGTCGTCACATCAGTCCTAGCTGCAATTGGTATTGATGTAAGTAAATTAACATTTTCTCATACCTCTTTAATTGAAGCTCGAACAACATCCTGTAAATATACTGCAATAGGAGCAAGGGGCAAAATAAGCAATTGCAAATTGCAATGGGTCAAAGCCATTTAGCGACCTTGAAAGTATATTATTTTGAGCAACTGTGCTCACTAATTTTTATATTTCTTGGTTAAAAGTTTTATAAATAAAGGTTTTATCATGTTTTAAAACAATTTTGTCAAAGTATCCAGCTTATGCTATTGGTTATTCGTCTGTCAGGTCAAAAGAAGTTAATTTTAAAATTAACTTCGTTACTTTTTGGATCATGAATATCACCAAGAAATACTTGACTTCTAAATTTGTGTACTTGTATACACTTTTAAAGTTGATTAAAGCAGTAACAAGATTTTATTTACCTCATTTCTATTTTTTTAAATATTGGCATACACTGTGAACCAAAGCGGCGGCCAGGTTTTATGTCATGGCACTCATATAAAATCTTTTGAATATAAAAGTATTTGTCCTGTAGGTTTCGAAAAGTAAGTTTTTAAAATCTTGACAAAGTGCTAAAGGTCAAAAATGGGGCAAAAGGGTAAGCCTGAGGGAGTCTTCAGCCCATTTATAATATTGAAAGTCATTTTTTTTAAATATTATTAAATTTTTGTTTGTAGTTAATCTGTTACATCAAATTGTTTAAATTTTTTAATAGGGAAATTGTACTCTGAAAAAAATAAGCATAAATGTTTTTATTTAATTTCATATATAAATAACATCTACAACAGCATAGTTATAAATATCTGTAACAGTACATTCATATCAATACATGCATACACCTATGATTAATGAAAGTCAAAAAATCTCTTTTACTAAAAGTATCTCTTCTACTTCTTTTACTAAGCCACAGATATATAAGTATATATGTAGATAAATCTGCATTTTTCTGCAATGTACCTAATATGTTAATGAATGTGCATACATGGTATGTATAGATATAAAATATACATTATGTATTTGTTATTTATAAATATCATGTATATATATATATATTTGTTATTTATAAGTATCATGTATATATATGGGCAATTCCATGCAAGTGATAATCATAACATTTGACGCTTTTTTAGCCATTAAAAATTAACCAAGAATGGTATTTACATGAAAATTTCCTGAAATGTTAAATACCATTATGCAAGTTAGATTAAAATTTCTTAATTAAGTACTATTATGCATTATGTACTATAATGCTTAAATCAAATACTATTATGCAAGTTAGATTAAAATATGCAAGTAAATTAAAATTTCCAGAAATGTTAAATACTAGTATGCAAAAGTTAAATCATTCAAGTGTTCAACTTATTTGAAAAATCAACTCAACGTAACGTGACGGTCGTAATGCTTACTTTTTGACAAATCTAAACAAATAAACTTTGTCAGTCTTTATGCAGCCATCAACACAGTGAAAAAAAAATCCTTTGCTGTGTTCTTTAACTACACATTGAACTTACTATATGGTGAGTTTCATAGTTTTTGCTTGAAGTTTTCTAAGAATTTTATTAAGTTTTATGTCGTGATGATCGTAACTGTGACGGTTGTAACAAAAAAGCCAAAAATGAAAAACAACAAATAACGCAATGAATGACATAAACAAAGATGAATGATTATAAAAACCAATTGAATTATGTTACAAAAATATGAATTATATAACATTATCAAGGTTATCCATGATGGTTCTTCAATACTGGGATCGTTTTATTTGGAGTAGGCAACAAACGCTTAATGCTATTTATGCTCACTGTTTTTTTTGTTTTATTAACTCTGTTTAGTACAACTCAATATCTAGGAGTATGTACTTTCATACGCCTCGCAAATGTTTTGTGGAGCCCGGAATCCAATATAGGAAAAAAATATCTCAGATAAGTAAATCTTTTTTAATAATATATGAATTTTAAAATTGTTCTGCAACCCCATTACAAAATATTAGAAAATTTTGAAACCAAAAACTTTCCATTTTTTACTTGCCAGAAATTTTGGTAATATTTGTAACGGCTTTCGCTTCTTCTATTTTATCACCTATTAAGACCCATCTTAGATTAATATCATCTGTGTTGATAAGTCTAAAATTAGTTTTGCACCCATTTGATGCTAAAAGTAAGTCTTTAGCGTTTAAGACAACCACTTCACAAGAATTTACGCTGTTCTAAACAAATCGCTTTAATGACCCTCCTACTTCATCAACTGCTCCTTTACCGTGAGAGGTAGCAAAAAAGTTTCATTCTTTACTTTGAAAATGATAATTTACAGAGCAATATTGTATGAATTTGACCATGTATCTATTTTTGAATTGAGTGCATGGACCATCACTCCATAACATAACTTTTTTTATATAATCAATGCAATAGAGGTCAAGTATTTCACTTAAGTATGTTTTGTTTTATCATTTTTCGTCTAATATTATTACAACTGATTTTGGCTCTAATTAGTAATGATAGGTTACAACTGTAAACAAGGCAATAGTTGACTGCGACCAATAAACAGCTTGAACAGCGTCCTGATAACCACATAGTTTTGTGAATAATCAAAGTGTATCAAAATTTGGTCTGGTTCAAGATTTTCTTTTTGACTGCGGAATTGCTCAGACTGGTGCTTTTTAGTGAGATGATCCTCAGTAAACTCTGGTAAATAGTTGCGGAAATTTTTAAAAATACCTTTAATGTTTTTTTTATGTTGACTGAGTACACAGCGATGATTTTCTTTAACCCACCAACTATAGGTGATTAAGGTATCCATATCTCCGTTTTTATGCAAAGAAAGCTTTTGAACTTTTTCTCAGTCGATTTTTATACAATCTTTTCTTCCAGGAGGCATAACTGATATATCTTCTCTTTCATAAAATACTTTTACTTTTTCAATTTCTTCTGATGTGAAGTGAACTCGATGTGTTTCTTTAGCAGTGCATAGGCCATATTCAGCACCCAACTGCTCTATAATAGTTTGTTTTTTATTTGGAGACTTTGGAAGAGCTTGTTTTGTCCTAAAAATGTTATTTGATATAAAAGAACCTAAATTATGTGTAAAGAATTATATTAAAAAATATATGTTAATATAAAAAATACTTGTTTAATGCCTTTCTCATTGACAATTTGCAGTTATAAGAATTGTCTTGCGTAGAATTTAGACTGACATTAGTATTGAAATCAAGTTTTTTTTCATTCTTAGCTTTTGGTTGCGAGCCTTTGCTTTTTTTTTGTTTGTTTTCTTTTCTTGGTTTCAATAACTGCTACCTTAGATAACTTCTCTTTCTTTCTTTTTCTAACAAAGCTTTTCTGTTTCTTGCTCTATAAGCTTTTGATCTTTCAGCATCTGATTTTGGCATTTTAAATATGTTATTAAGTATAGTGGCTGCTGTTTGTGATGTGTGTTCCAGTATATATTTTTTTAAAACCCGCAAAATGTTGTAAATAAAAAAACAACCGCAAAATCGATTGAATAAAAACGCTGCAGGGCAAACTATAAACAATGTTTAATCTAAAAGAAAATTGCCTTTTTGTTAAAAGTTTTTATTTCTAAAAAAAAATTCTTTACATCAATTTTTTGATATTAGTTACTCATAGTTTCAAAAAAAACTTTAACAAGTTTAGTAATAAAATGAATAAACACACTGCAAATTAAACAATAAACAAAATTGATTTATATTATAACTTGGTTTAAATGGTGTAAATCATTTGAAATGAATTAAATCGTTCGCGCTAAAACTTTTTTTTAGTCAAGAAGCCGTTTTGGAAAAACAAACATATCGTGATGGTCATAACGTACTTAGTAACATGTTGAAATGGTAATCTAAAGCACTTTAATATTTTTTTTTGAAACAATGATAAAATATGTATGAGTATCTTTACTTTTACCATGGTTGTAGTTTCAAAAAGTTTGATACAAAGCATAAAAAAAGCTTTTTGACTTTTTTTTTTTTTTATACATATATATCTTATACTGCTGATTTAGGTGTGCAATGTGATGTCATACTGAAATAGCCTGCTGCCGGGGGCTTTAATACATACATCGACTGACAAATAGCCTGACTCACAGCGGAGTGCTGCTACATTGACTGAGGGTTTGGCATGGAGCAGTAATCTTTTCATTAATTATTCTTTGTTTTTTTCTAAAAAAAACCTGTGTCAAATTAGATAAGCAAAAAAGTGAGTGAGTTTAATGATTTAGATCTTTCACCATACTTTTCCCAGCAACAACAACAAGTAGAATTCATAGTTATTCACAAAAAAAAAAACTAATAGCGATTAGATTAAGCGATTGAACCTTCCGAAATTTAAAACTATTTAACCACCGAACTGAACTATTTTTTCATCTAAGAAATATATTAGTTTAGTTTTAATAAGGGGTAAATTAGGTAAAATTTTATCTAATAACTGCATTAATATTAGTTAAAATAAAAATTAAAACATTAAATTTATTTTTTATTATAGTTTTTAGTATATAATTATTAAAGATGTATAAATTTATATGTATTATATTAAACCATAAATGCTATGAAATAAATTATAAAACCTCCTTAATAAAATTTTATTTAGTGGTTTCCAGTGATAAAAAAAAATTTTTATTCAATTTTTTATAGTTGAGATTTGGCAAAAAGTTAAAAAATTTCAATACAATTTTAGAATATAGTTATATCTAAAATTGTATGATAGCAATGCATTTTAATTTCAGAAATGATTTTTTTTGAAACATTATGGATAGTTATGGACATAACAATATGGACTATTACATAGTAAGGATTTGGTTTGAGTGCCATGACATAAAACCTGGCAGTCTCTGTGGTTCACAGTGCGTATAACAATAAGTATTTTAATCCTGAATTTGTGTTATCTGGATTAACATCTGTTTTATACAAATAATATTTAAAACATAATAGTTGTGAGAATCTTATGAAAGAACTTTGCTATTTTAGTTGCAGTAAATTTGTTTGTTTTTTTTGCCAAAATTTTTTGCAATCTAGTAAATTTGAATTCGCCCCTTGAGCAGTAAAAAAAGATTTTCAATCCTTGGCTCCACTAGTTGCTCATTTTGATGGCAAAATATATGCAAAAAATTATTAGGTATCCCTGAGATACCTGCTGGTACTGGTGCTCTGATGGAAAGAAGGTATTTGAGTTCATTCATGACCAGCTTTAAGGAGCATTTTGCAGCGTAGCCAAGGGTTTAGGAGCATTTTGCAGGTCATTGCTATGGCACAACTGCAAGTAATACAGGAAATCATAATGGGCCAATAACTGTCATACAGAAATCAATGAATCAAAGAGTTCTGTTTTGAGCTTGTCGACATCACATTCTTGAAATCTGCACAAAAGCAATGTTTGATGTGTTTTTGTATCAAAAGGACCAAACATTGAACTTTTTGACAGAATGAAGTCCTAGTGGGAGCTAATAGGAAAATCACAGTTTGAACCACTTGAAAATATTAAAAGTGGAACTGGATGCCCTACAATGCTTGAAAAAAAGTGGCTTGCATCCCGAAAACCCTATGTGGTAAAGAAATTAAAAGAATACTTGAATGGCACTCAAGCTTGTGATGATTATAAGGAATTTGGAAGACTAGTACTTCTCCTTTTGGGAGAAGGTAATGGTACAACATCTGTTTGCATTCCTGGAGCTTACCATCATGCAAGATAGATGGCTAAAGGTTAATCTGTTAAAAAATTTTCTGTTTTCGTCATCAGTTAAATGTTACAGAAAAAAAATGGGATTTTAAGAAGATTTTTTATAACCACAATATATGTGCATTTCTGGTTTTCAGCTTCTTTTACAAATTGCAAAAAATGATCTTCTTCTTGTGTGCCAAAAAAATGATCTTCTTCTTTTAAAGTTAATCGAAAAAATATTTTTAAGTTGACTGCAAAGTTCCAAATGTTTCAAAATATAAAATTAAAGTTCAGTTATCGTATTTAAATATATATCTAGCAGCACCATTATTTAGTAATGAAATTTCTGTGAAAAAATGACAGTCAACGTCAGCTTTTCTACCAAGTAGTTAAGTAGGAAGCGTTTTTCAACTGAAGCTACAAAGAGACAGTTAACCAATAATCATCCCAAATAACAACCATTTGAAAAACTAAAGAAATCTTTAATGATAAGGAGCTATTGTTGATACTTAAAATAGCTTTTTTTTTAATTATATCTCCTCACCACCACCACCACCCCAAGCTAACTCTGCTATATACATTCATATACTAGTCTTTATCCTAATAAGTAAAACTGATGCATGAAACACTGACAATAGTTAGTTTTAATACTTTTTTAAAATATGCCATTTTAGGCAAAAACGGGTCTCAAAAAGGCTTAAAAAGTAAAAAATTTATTAAAATAATTTTAAATTCTTTTAATCTAAATAGTTGTCTTGATTAATCAAGTTATTTTACTGTTCAGTTTTTCTTTCTCATAATTTTTTATTTTGGAAAATGTCGTGATTTTCTTCTAAGAGCAAGTTACATAACATTTTCAAGTATTTATAATTTTTAAAATTTGCAGATCATTTGTGATCGTTATTTTGTTTTATGCTTTTGAATGTTGAAATTGATCATAAACGCTTCTGATTTAGCTAATGTACCAATTTATAGCCTAACTTTATTTTCTATTTCTCTCCAGTATTTAAAAAAATATATATTTAAATTTTGTGGAGATATGTTTAAAACGTCAACTTTAAAAGTATTCGGATTTCATGTTTAGGAAAAAGATCAACTCATGAAGAATTTCTGTGATCATAGAAAAGCTACGAGTACAGTTAATTTACAAATAAGCAAAACAAACATTGAACAGAATGAAATAAAACAGCTTAATGAACCTTCTCCTATATTCTCTGAATTTAATCATTATGTGCAAGAAACAACATTTGAAAGCGAAATACTATCAGAAATTAGTTGTAAAAAAAAGCAAAACGAAGTAAAAGAAAAAGTTAAAACTCAACGCAAGCGAAGAAAGAAAAGGATTACAATGAAAATTACACCTAAAAAAGCAGTAAAGCAAGGTAACATTAAAAAAGAACTGTTCAATAGAATGAAAGGCAAAAAACTTGATGTTGCAGCAAAGCGACCATTAAGTGTTGGCAGTCTTGAAACCAATCAACCACATATGTATAATTTGAGATCAAAAGATAGAATGAATATAATTTATAGAAACTGTGTTGAACAAATAACTGAAAATAAAAAGATTAAATATATAAAAAAAAAGGAAGTATTTAATTCAAACGACTTAATTGTAAATAAAGATATATGCAATAAAAAAGTTTCTTGGAAGGATAAAAAGTCAAAATATGAAACCGTTTTTGATATTCCAAAAATTAATTTGGTAAGCGATTCACATTCAAACTTATACTCTTATAAAATCTACAAAGATCAGTTTAATTTAGTAAGTTTTTTTTCTAGATAACATTTTATTTCAAAATACAGTGTGACACAAACATTTGAAAAAACTTTTTAGCCCGAAACTATTTACGAAAAAGACTGTGATAACGATAATTTAAATGAAACGCCTGCTTCATGCATGAAGGTAACAAAAATCTATTAGCTTCTTGAATCTAATATCTTATGTAATTACTGGTTGTTTAATCGTTGCATTGCATCTTTTAATTAACTTTTTAATAATATATTGAACTGTTTTAATTTTTAAGAATTCTATGAAATCCACAAACAACAGTAAGCGAAAGCTTTCATTTTATGATCGCGCAGTTATATCATCTGTTGAGACAATAAAAGATTCAGAAGTTCATTCTATAGAATGCGGCAAAGACTCAATCCAAAATGTTATTACTACAAACAAACTTGACATAGACTCTCAAGAGACCTTACATATCGTCTATGCAGATGTAAATGAAAGCCAGTCTGATATTTCTTCTTGTTGCTTATTTGAAAATGAATTTTCCATAGGAAAGGGTGTGTTAATAAAGTTTAACGATGTGCAGTTAGTAAATAATACGTCGCACGAAACCAGTGACAGCGAAATTTCTACATGTTTTTTAGCGAGTTGTGAAAATGACTTGATTATAAATTGATATATTTTTTTAAAATAGCTTTTTTGTTGTTGATGTTATATGAAGACTAAAATAACTGTTGTTATTTAAACATTCTTTCTTGAACTTTAAATTTGGTTCAACTCTTCAATTAATATTACTAATAAAATCTTTTTCTTTTTTTTATCAAAAACATCTTGAAAAAAGGTTTTTATGAAGAAAAAAATTTTAAAAACGATAAAAATTTTTTGCGATATAAAATTATGTTAGATTTTATATTGATCTTTATATATAAAAAGATTTGGTTTTTAAAACTTATAATTTGGCTTCTTAAAAACATTTTTGGTTGACCTTATAAACAAATAATGTACAGTTCCAGGGTACCCAGTAGTCCTTAAAAACCTGTAAAAACCATGCGCTTTTGAAAAGTCGTGGAATTTATATCTGGAAAAAATGTCCCTTTATTATCATTAGTACTGGAAATCCTGGGACTTTTTCTGGAATAGTTACATATTTATTTATTATGTTTTTATCTTTTACAAAGTGGTGTATTTTATGAATAATGCAAAAAATATTTTGTTTATGTTACTGGCAGTAGGGATAACAATCGGGATTCCGTACAAATTGTTCATCCCGAAATCCTGAGATTAGTAAATAAAAAAGTCTCCGTAATTTACCGGGATCTCGGGATCGGCATAAAAAAAAGTAAAGGTACAAAAAGTTTAAACTTAACTTGTAATTAAATAATTTGTACATCATAAATTGTAAATATAGGCTTTGGTATTGAAGCTGTTTGGTTTTATCGATTGTTCCGGGTTACATCATAACTTATGATAATTATGCGAAACAAACTACGGCTGTCCTGTTGGTTCACAAACAAATTAGCAAAACAAAGTCATGTCTCTAAGCAAAAGCAAATATTTTACTTGTCTTTTAGTTGAAAGCAAACAAAGATGTCTTGATAAAATTTCTAAAATAGATAATTTAGATCCATATAATCTATTGAAATCTGACTTGATTTTTTCAGTAGATTTTTATCCAAAAATTAGTTATCCTGATATTGTAAACTATTTAATGTTCGCTTTATCTCCTATATCCGCTGATGAACTTAAATGTTATAAAAGTTTAGAATCTTATAATTTTTTTCTCTCTGGTTGGGTCAAAGAAATTGGTTTAGAGTTATTATATTTTATGATGTATTTTATTTATCATTTCATGTTGAATAAAAGAAAAATAATGAGATTTTTTCCTTTATCACTTTCTTTACCCCTCGGCACTTAATAGAGACTTAAAAGCAACTATTTTATATTTTAAAAAATGTGTTTCAATTTGCTTCTGTTTTTAAAACATTGTTTATTGATGTTGAATTACATGGCTTAATTATTAAAATTACATAAATATGTTAATTACAAAAAACTATGACTTGGATGATAATAAAATTAAGCCAACAGTTATTAGTACAAAATCAGAATACAAAATCATAATAAACACTAGTTCCGTATTTGTTTGTGAACCATCATGGCGGCTAATTACTTATTAAAGGATAGCGAGGCCAGGCCGGAACACTGGGTAGCTGTTTATGTTCTTTGTAATGTTTTCTTTTTGTTCTCTCTTTCTGTTTTTTATCGAAAATACAAACTAAAAAACATTGCTCATCTGCAAAATATGTACGAATTAACATAAAAAAATGTATTTATAGTATAATATTAAAGCTAAAATATTATTAAAAATAAATAAAATTTCAGCGCTTGCTGATGGGAAGATCAAAATATTTTAATAGAAGGTATACTTTAATTTTCTTTTGTATTTTCAAATCCATTCTAATTCCAAATGTGTACGTGATATTAATTCAATTTTTATGTCCACTTAATTTAATTACAAATATGTGCGTGATTTACAAAAGTTTTTTTAACATCGGTTTAATGATGTTATCAAAATACAGAAGGTTTATTAAATTACAAAAGTTTACTTAACGTCCGTTTAATTAATGAAGTTACCAAATGCATAAGGTTTGTTAAATAAACTTTAGTTATCGTTATTTAAAGTAGAAATTATCTTCTGAAGAGGAAGATTATATTCGAGATTCAAATGATTCGTTGTTAATTAATAAAACATCTGATGATAAAATTAAGCACCAAATTATTGGACCCGTTATAACAAAAGTCAAGAAAATTTTTAAAAGTCTAAATGTCTTAAAAAGTCTTAATTTTAACATCAGAAAAATTATTAACGTTTGTAAAAATTGAGTGTTTTTTTTTATTAATTATTTACTTTAGGTGCTCCAAGAAATCCTAACGGTCTTATCACAGAACACGGCGGAAAAGCATTTGAAAGGAAGCTCGTGCCTCTTTCCTTCCTGATATTATTAAACTTGCCCTAAGGTGGCGTAGAACCACGGATCTCTAGTTTCCGAGACAACCCACTGCTATAATGTTTGATATAGTTTGAAAATGTCATCCATTTAATCATGGATTGCAAAACCCCTTGGAGCAGCTTGTAACTTAAGCTAGACCGATTTGTGAAGTTAAAATTAAAAAAGTTATTGTGTTAAAAAGGCACATCTAGATTTAGAATTGGATTCCAACATCGATGATTCAATTGAGATGATCAAAAAGGAATGTAAAAATATATTTTATTTAGTAGTACTTTTGACTCCCGTCAAAGCAACTGTGGTAGCACTATGTTGACGAGACGCAACTTTAGTTTCCTCTGGCATTACATTAGAGTTCGCGTTGACAAAAATAAAAGAACAACAATCTGAAATCGGTAAACAATTGTATGATGCTTTGAGTCACCGAGTTAAAGAGAGAAAAACACCGTTAAGTAGCTTAGTATATCTTCATGGCAAGGTTACTTCATAAAAAATCTCAGAAGTTTTTGTACCCAAAATAAAAACATGATAACCTGATAAAGTGTTAAAATGATAAATTATGATAAACCTGATAAACTCAGCAGATATAACAGCAGACTTAAGTAGTGATAGTTGTGTTCAGTTGAACCAGGCTTTTTCAAGCCACGAATGTGATACTAATGTCAAAACAATTAGTGAACAATTAAATGAAGTTATGAAAAAAGGTTTCGGAGCAATGCGAACACAATCTATAAGGGTAGAAAGCTGCCGTTTAAATGTGGTAGCTCAAAATGTGATCACCTTTAAAAAACATGATTATATAGAACCTATTCGGCCAATATGTGTGGAGTCTGAACGAGAACCCTCAGCCGCTGGATTTATATGTTCAATAAATCTAATACGATTAAGCGATAAAATGATTGACGCTTTGGTATTTTAGGGTATTACTTCAAAATTAAGCATAACTCACGTATATTCATGCATGTTTAAATTTTTAGTTATTATTTTTATTTACACTGTGTTACATTTTAAAGTATTTTATTTATTATAAATTATTTTATAATTTAAATTATTTAGGTTCATTAATAAATGAAGTATTTTAGTTATATTATCATTAAATTAATCATTTTTTAAGTATTTGATGGTTACTTAAAACGTTAGTTCTTCCTATGCTTTACTTTCTACAATTGTGTTTTTTCTATTTAATCCCGGGATATCCCGGGGACAAATTTCTCAATCCCGAAATCCCGGGATTAAAAATGTCCGAGATTTTTGTCATCTCTAACTGTAAGTAATATTAGCATTTACTAATTATTTAGAAAGTATAATATATAACTAATATAATGCCTGAAGTATAATATATAGTTAATAATAATGCTATACTTAATGTACGTATGTAGTAAAGACACTGATTTAGGACGCTACTGTATGCTTTTGACAATCCCCTCTGAGAACGTACGCATTATTTATTACAAAATGTGGTGTTTACGGACACCATACATCATTTTAAATAGGTAATTGTTTTAAAATGTCATTGTATTAGTGTTATTCAAAATTTAAACAACTCTGATGTCAAAACAACTAGTTTTAATTGAAATGTCATATAAGAAGCGAGAAAAAATTTTGCATTTTCTCGTTTATAATTCTGGTGTATTAAACAAAACAATTTCTAAAGAGTTTCAGATTGCTTTAAGAACAGTGCAGAGCGTTGTAAAATGATTTAAGGACACTGGTACAATCAAAAAGAAATCAGGAAGTAGAAGAAAAAAATGTTTTGTTAGACATTTTGGTAAAAAAGTGAAAGATGCCTTAGACAGAAAACCGGAGATTTCTGTTCGAACTTTAGAGAATAAATTTAAGACAAGTGCTTCCACTATACAAAGAGTAAAGAGAAATTGTGGCTATAAATCTTATAAAAAGAAAAAAGTTCCTCGTCGTGAAAAAAAGCAAGAAAATGTTGCAATTCGTTGTTCAAAGTTGCTCTATAAAAAGTTATTTGCCAAAAATATCTTATTTGATTATTGACGATGAAACTTATTGGGCTGCATATTTCCGATCTCTTCCAGGACACCAATATTATTCAGCAGTTAATCGCAAGAAATAGAATTCCAATTATAAATTAGTAAAAAACTATTCAGGTATTCTAAATTCAAATATTTGTATTATAAATGAAGCTAATTTTTTCCAGCAGGTAGTCATGCGAAAACCGCTGGCCTGGTTGCATGGTTACATTCCTTTGAATTTATATTGTTAGTAACTATCTTAAACAAAGTTCTTCTATGTATTGATGATTGTAACGAAATTCTTCTGAGCAAAAAACTTGAGAATTCAATGCATTTTTAACAATTAGCTCTAGAAATTCAAATTATAAAAGATTCTTGGAAAGACTTAAAATTAGAATCTAAATTAGTAACTTCCTTATTGAACTTAACAACATAATTTAAAACAAATTTTAGATTTCGAAGAAAATCATTATTGTGACGATATTTTAGATAAACAGCCGTATTATTTCGTGTTAAAAGAAAAACTAATTATTAATTACAAAATATGTATGTATCAACACTTATTTTTGATATAGAAGAAATTACATCGACTTCTATGCTACCAAGAAAGTCCGGCCGAAGACTGTGCATAACTTGATGTCGAGTGTAAAACGCTAAGAACGCGTGCGTTCTCACGTACAAAACTTCACAATCTTTCTAAAGTGAAGTTTAAGAATATTAATATATGTACTTTCAAAATATATATAACATTCAATATCGAAATACAGCAGTTAAATAAATATCCTTTACAATGTCCACGTAGATTTTTTCTGGTATATGTCTTATTAAAAAAAAAATTTTTTATGTAAATTTAACATATCTATTATAAAAAAAATTTTTTTGTTAATTCAACTTTCTACTAAATCAACTTTAAGGAGAGTTAGAGAACAAAGAAAATAAAAGAAGAAAACGAGAATTAAACCGCGTAAGTACTCGGTGTTTTTAACACCCCTCTCCTTTTTATACGCATGTTTTTGGATAAATCCTCCCCTCATACGTGCATACGTATTTTATGAAAGACCCCTAATGCAAAGAACTGTCATTTTCAAATAGAATGACTATCTTTTTGATTAAAATTTTGTACTTCAAGTTATAAGAAACCAAGATGTAATTGATGCAGAACAAATATTAAAAAGATGTTTCTAATATGGGAGCATCTGCTTTGGATTCTCATGCAACTAGTAAGAAGCATAAAGGACATGTTAGGTCACATAATGTAGCAGATATAATCTTTACTGTTAGTTTTTTGGTTTTATTTAATTAAATTTTTTTACTTTTACTTTAAACTAAGTGTTTTGGAACTCATGAAACTCTGGAGCAAATAGATTGGCTGTGCACTTTACAAGATAATATTAACTTTTTTTACGATTTTCCTTCTTAGATTTTACCATAAAAACAATCATCTGGCAATAAGCCAGCTTCCAGTATCTCACAAAAACATTTACTTAAATCTACTATACCGCCCACTATAGAGGATCTTCAATCTCCAAGGTAGATATAATATGGACCTTAAATGTTGTAATGTCACATTTTTCTTAAAAATTGTGCTTAAATTTAAATTAAATATTCAAATCCATGTTCTTTAACAGTACAATACCAACGAAGTTTGCATCAAGCAAAACAAAATATGGTTATCTTATCAGTTTCACATTAGTACCAGCTTATCTCTAATGTCAGAGCGCATCACCAGTCTTTGTTTTGTTGTATGATGAGAAAATGAATAAAATCTTTAAAAATCCACAAATGGACAATGGAGTTTGATACTGGGATTCACAAGCGGCAACAGTCCTCTAAAACATAAGCACCAAAAAAATATATATATATATTTTTAACTTCAATTACTGAATACTATGAGTAATACGAGTTCTATGGCATCAAAAATTCTAACTTGGCTTGGTTTAAAAGTTACTTGTCTAATAGGAAGCAATATATTTCTTACGATGGTGGTAAAACGGATAATATGATTATTACATGCGGTGTTCTCCAGGAATCAGTTCTAGGGCCCCTTTTGTTTCTAATTTATGTCAATGACTTATATAAATTTTCTAATATTTTAAACACAACTTTATTCGCCGATGATACGAATTTGTTTTATTCTCATGAAGACATTAATATTTTATTTTTAACAGTTAACAAAGAACTTGATAACCTAACCCAATGGTCTAAAGCCAATAAATTATCTTTAAACATTACTAAAACTAAATACACTAGTGCAGTCGGTTGATGCTTTTTTACGTAACAATATTTCACTGGCGGACACCAACAAATCCTTTTGCACAACTTAAGTTTATATATTCCTGTATGTAAAACAATCGAGACACAAACCGTTAAGCGAATAAAATTGGTTAAATTGGTCTTTAAAGATAAGAAAGATTTGTGTCTTGTTGACGCCATTATATTACGTCACGGTCGTAGTAATAACCAAATTCGGACGAATAACGGACGAATAAATAAAAACATGGCACGTTGTTAATGATTGAACTTTGCAATGACATCGCAAACGGTGGACACTTTTTATTAACAACTATAAATAATTTTTTAAAGAGTGAAAAAAGAAAAAGAAAAATCAATAAATCAGGAGATATTTTGCTTTAGTTTTTCAAAAATATAATCAATTATAAAGAAAAAACGAAATATCTAAAAAGAAGAAAAAAGAACGAACTATTTGAAAGGATATAAAATAAACTACAAAAGTAACGAAAATAATAATAAACAAAAAAAAGTTTAAAAATGAATGAAAAAGGAAAGAAAACATTCGAAAATTTGGGAAAACTCGGCATAACAAGATTTTATATTGTTTTTACTTTTTTCATATTTCGTTAGTTATTCATTTCATATTATGATTTATTTTAAGGTAGTTTTATTTAGCTATGCAATGATGTTTTCCGTTATGTAATGATATTTTCTTTTCTTTAGTTTTTAGTATATGTAGTGCATATAGCTTTACTTATTATTTGTTGCTAATCATTAAAATCATTTGCTAGTTATTTACTCCATCATGTTAGTTTTATAAAGTGTTTCTTTTTTTCTTTCTATGTTTTATGAATTATTTATTGTTACTAGTTTGCTTGATTACATTATTATGCTTTGTACTTTTTTAGCGGTAGCTTTGTTTGTAATGTTTATCCCTTTTTTTGGTTTTTGTTTTTCACAGTGTTTTTCTGTTTTTGTTTTTTTTGTTTATTGTGTTATTGTGTTATTGTACAATATATTATGGTTTTCATATTTTAACAATTATGATTAACATATTTACTAAATCTATATAATTTTTTTAGTAGTAGTCGTTTTTATGTCATCGTTAATTGTTACGTTTTGTCAATTTTTTACTGTTTGTAACTGTAGCTATGTATGTATAAATGATTATTGTATAAAACGTAATATTGATTTATTTAATTTATTGTAATTACTGTATTACTATTATTATTATTACTATTAATAATATAATTATTAATATTACCAAGATTATTTGTATATATGTAAATTATTTTTTTAAGGTATTTACTTGTATGCTCTGTATGTTGTATTACTCTGTATGCTTATTTCGTGATGCGCTTTTCATTTCTTTCAGTTTTAATAACAATCATGTCTACCAGTAAAAGAAGAAAAATAGAGCTTGTTGATGTCACACAATTTCCTGAGGTACTTGTTCCTGTGCGTGATATCAATTGGGAATTGTGCATTTTGTGTCAGCGTGTTTCACCGGAACCTCTTATAATTCCCAAAGAGGCAGGTTATAAAACTCTAAGTGAAAACTTGATCGAGTTCGATAATCATGAAGCTTTGCCACCAACTATTCGCTTGGATAAAATAAGTGATGGAAAGGAGTTATTGCACGCATTAATTGTTAATAAGGCAAAGTACCACAAGCTTTGCCGAAACAAGTACGACTCTCAGAAACTGCAGAGAATCATTGAGAGAAACCAAAATGTGCAAGATGATTCTGAAAACGCCCAGAGCTCTGCTAGGTGCATGCGATCCTCATGTAAAGCAGTTGACATAAAAAGTTGTTGTTTGTTTTGTGATGGTGAATCTGTGACAGGCAACCCCTTAGTACAGGCAAGCACAAAAGAAATTGGCCCAAAAGTGTATGCTCTAGCCATTGAAATGCAGGACACAAATCTGCTTAACAAAATAGCAAACCAAGATTTCATAGCACTCGAAGTCAAATATCATAAAGACTGTTACAGGGGATTTCTCAACAGAGCCCGCAGTCATGAGCGCTCCTTTAGCAATGATGAACACAATCTCTATCGATTGACTTATGGCTCTGTCATTGCGGAATTGGTTAGTTACATGGAAGAGATGTTTATATATGGTACATCATCCCCTGTTTTTAAGCTGTCTGACATCAATAAACTTTGTGCAGATCGTATGTCGAGTCTCGGAGTTCAGTCTGAGTCTATCAACCGAACTAGACTGAAGGACGATTTAATTTCCTTAGTTCCTGGTTTGAGGGAAGACAAGTGTGGTAAAGAAGTCATCTTAAGCTTTGAGCCAGATGTGGGTAATGCCATACGTGATGCTTGCAACTTCAACGATATGTCGGACGGTACTTGCATTGCTCAGGCAGCTGGTATTCTCCGTAGAGATATGTTTAGAGAGTTTCCCAAATTCAGCGGCTCGCTTATAGGCGACTTTGGATCTCGTGATTGTGTGCCACCTTCCCTTGTAAATTTTGTTAATACTCTTTTAGGAGGCTACAATATCGACAATGGTTCACCTGCTTCCGCACCCGAGCAGGAAGCTGCTTATTCCATTGCACAGTTAATTCGATTTAATAGTGTAAAGCGTAGCAGAGCCAACAGACCTCAACAAATACGTCATCAAGCAAACCAAGAAACTCCATTGGCCGTGTACCTTGGTTTGATGATCCATAACTGCACTCGGAAAAGATCAGTTGTCGACAAATTGAATTCTCTAGGTTTAAGTATTTCATATGACCGAGTTCAAGAAATTGAATCAAGTTTGACTAATGAAAAGTGCAAATTTTATGAGCAAATAGGTCATGTGATACCAAGTTGCCTGTCTGAAGGTGTTTTTACAACAGCTGCGATAGACAATATTGATCACAATCCATCTTCAACTACATCTAACGATTCATTCCACGGCTCTAGCGTCACAATTATTCAGCATCCGGATACTCCCCATTCAAATTCAAAATCCACTTCAGATGGACTCCTTTGGTCTAGGAAAATCAATAGCAAATTGCCGGATACATACACCACTCTCCCTGCAACGAATAATGTTGTTTCCGAACCACTAATGACCACCGTGAATGCATCACCTATTGCTAGTGATCCAATAACCATTGAGCAGTTGACACCTTGGCTAAATTCTGTGCAGGAGTCTGTGTATAACACTTCAACAAATAAAACTTCATTCGCTGCTTTCCATGCGGAAAGAAATATGCATCCAGCAACCTTTCCATGTCATAACATACTATTGCCATTGCTAACAGATCACATTCAGTCTCCAGCAACAGTACGCCATTTGATGGATGTAATAATAAAAATAACGAGTGCTGTCAATAACAAACAAGGTGCTGTTATAACTGGTGATCAGCCCGTGTACGCAGTTGCAAAGTATATACAATGGAAGTTTCCGGATGTTTATGGAGAGGATAAAATAGTCATTATGATGGGTGGACTCCATATTGAAATGGCCATTCAAAACATGATTGGAAAGTGGTTGAAGGGCAGTGGTTGGACTGAAATGTTCATAAAAGCAGAGGTTGCTAGCATTGGAAGGAGTGAGTCGCTGCTTAAATCGTCGCACATAAAGAGAACAAGATATGCGCACGAAGTGAGCCTGGCATCTCTTTTCATTCTTCGTGATGAGGCGTATAAGCTAGATTGTAAGGACTTTGTTGAGTCATTGGAAGAGTGGATTTCCAGGAAAAGCAACGAATCTAATCAGTTTCTTTATTGGCAAACCGTTATGGAGTTGGAGAGCCTGCTACTGAGTTTTGTGCGCAGTATTCGCGAGTCAAACTTCGAGGAGTACGTGCGAATGCTAAAGCAGATTGCTCCGTGGTTCTTCGCACTTGATCTAACTAATTACTCTCGCTGGTTGCCGGTTTTCATCAAAACCTTGGAAGAGCTACCTGTCCGACACCCTTATGTGTTTGAGGAATTCAAAAAGGGCCACTTCACAAGTAGGAAAACTAACGCGGACTTCTCTGCCATGTCTGATGACCAGCTTCATGAACAGAACAACAAATTGATCAAGAGTGACGGAGGAGCAATCAATGTACTTCATAACGAAACTGCTCTTCTTAAGTGGATGGTGGCTGGTCCAGAAATTTCTCGAATGATTAATGAGTTTGAGAATGAAGTTCGCAGTTCCACTTCTTTGGGTTATCAACACCGTCGCCATCATGAAGACAGAAATAGTTTTCAGACTCGTTATCTTCATCACGTGTCTGAAGTGGTGAAATCTATGCGCGATGATGGGAATCCTTTTGCGGAGCAGTTACTGCAGACAGCAGACAACCATAAGATTATAATGTCCAATTCAGCCGAAAAAACTGTTCAAGAAGCCAAGATCACAGGGCAACAGCAATACAACGAGTACGTAGCTGACCGTCTTGTGTCCAGACAAAAGTCAATTCATGAGCCTTTGAAAAGAAACAAGTTTGAATTGTTCCACAGTTTGAAAATTCCAGGTTCCAAACATAAAACTAAAATCGCTGATCTTAAACATGACTCCAACTACTTTTGTAAAATGTATGTAGCAAGTCAAAATCGTGTTAGTGATATAGAGGATTTCTTTTCACACGAAAACAACCGTTATCCGCCGTCAATTTCTGAATTCGGAAGGAAGCGTAAGGCCACCAGCAAATCAGATGTCCTCATTTGTTTGGAACAGTATGGTAGCGAGAAACAACAAGACTTCAACCTTGACTATAAGGTTTCTGCTCTGATTGTTGATGGTGCAGCACTCGTACACATGCTTCACCCGAGATCGTCAAAGACATTCTCTGACTACTGCGAAAATGTGATTGGACCATTCGTGGACAGACTTCTGAGATCCGTGCAGCGCCTTGACATTGTTTTTGATCGGTATGTCCCAAAAAGCTTGAAGTCCGAAACACGGGAAGATCGTGGATCAGGGCAACGCATAAACGTCACAATGGGTACACTTATTCCAAAAAAGTTTGACAAATTCCTATCTGTGGACTTCAATAAGACGCAACTGTTCGGCCTTATTTCCAGATTCGTTTTAACGCAATCCGTAGTTGGAAAAGTTATTGTTTGTACCATTGAAGAAACTGCATGTGCCAGTCAACAAGATTTAGATGTATCGTCCATATCTCCTTGTAGTGCTGAAGAGGCAGATGGCCGTCTTTTGCTCCATGCTAATCATGCACTGAAAAATGGCAACTTAACTATAACTATACGCACTGTGGACTCCGATGTGGTCGTTATAGCTCTCTCTGTGTTTAGCCAGATGATTGGAGTGAAAGAGTTGTGGATTGATTTTGGAGTTGGAAAAGGAAGACGAATGATAGGAGTTCACCATCTACATCAACACATTCCAGATGGTGTATCGTCAAATTTACCATTCTTCCATGCCTTCACCGGATGTGACACAGTATCAACATTCTGTGGGATTGGAAAACGAACGGCATGGAAAGCGTGGATGAACTACCGAGTAGTTGATGCTGCATTTCACAATCTTTCCACGTCAGACTTAAAAAATGATGTCTTAACTGATACGGCAATGAAGGCCATTGAGCGATTTGTAGTATTGATGTACGATCGATCATCAACCGCTGCTGGCGTAAACGAATGCCGCCGTATACTCTACACCATAAAGAATAGAGCAATTGAAAACATTCCGCCGACTGCAGACGCTCTTCTGCAGCACACAAAGAGAGCAGCACTGCAGGCACACTTATGGAAACAATGCTTGTCTGCTGTTACTCCAGGATATTTACCCACTGAATGGGGATGGAAAGATACTGCTGATGAGTGCTATACACCACTTTGGTGCACTCTGCCGGAGATTTCTCGACATTGCCAGGAACTGATTCGTTGTTCGTGCAAAACTGAGTGTAAAAACTGTTCATGTAAACGACATGGTTTACCATGCACTAAGCTGTGTGCATGTAACGGCTATTGTTACAAAGAAACAAATGGTGATTCATATGAAGAACTAGAAGTTGAAGAAGACCCGGAATTCGACCATGTTCTCCAGATCTCCTTCCATGACGAATTGTAATCCAAAAGTGTATTGTAATTATGTAAATACGTAAATGTATGTAAATATGTAAATATGAGTTTCTTGTTACATCATCGAACAAGACGGCGTTTATTTTAAGTGGATGTCACTACTAGTTCTAAAGTTATGACCATTTAAAAACTTTCAAGATGGCCGATGGCAGCCATCTTGAAATTTCAAAACATTGATTTCAGTCAGTTTTATGTAACTTTTCTCTTAGAACAAATCGATGTTTATTTGAAGTGGATATCACTACTAGTTCTACAGTTATGACCATTTAAATACATTCAAAATGGCCGCCATTGGCCATTTTGAATAATTCATCTGTAAAACGATTCCAGATGCATAACAAGTTTGTGTCTCGCTATTTTTTTGTTGCTCATACCGTCCACTATCACTATGCAAAGTTACACGCTGGTGTCCAGAAGTGAAATGTTTTTATGATAGCCAGCTGCACTACACATTCCATCGTGTTCATAAAAAAGAAAATATTCCACTTAAACTTCCAAACCTTTTTATTGATAAAAGTATAATAAAAAGGGAAATATCGTCAAAGTTTTTGGGCGTAATACTCGATGAAAATGTTACATGGAGAGAACATATAAGTGTTGTTGAGAATAAGGTTTCTAAAAATATTGGTATACTGTATAAAGCTAAACAGGTCTTAAACTAATCTTGTCTTAAATACATATACTTTTCATTTATACACTGTTACCTAAACTATGCTAACATTGCTTGGTGCAGCACCAATGTTACAATGCTAAGTAAACTTCTATGTAAACAAAAACACGCCATTAGGATTATTACAAATGAAAATCGCTTCTCTCATTCAAAAATACTTTTTAGTAAACTTAATATTCTAAATGTTTATAATTTAAATCTCTATCATGTTCTTATATTTATGTTTAAACTTGATAAAAAAATGGCACCATATTTATTCAACTCTTTATTTAAAAAAATAAATCACATATACAGCACAAGATTTTCAAATAATAACTATACTCAATCCAAAACCTACTATTCTGCCACTAAATACTCAATCACAAACCGAGGACCTAAACTCTGGAATACACTTTTAAATAATGATCTTAAACCACTTTCTTCGCTTAATCAATTTAAAACTAAACTTAAGCAAAATCTTTTACTAAACGACAATGAACTAAATTTCTTCTGAAGCGTTTAAAATGAGAGTACTATTATTAATGATTTAGTATTAATAATTGTTTATTACTAAGATTGTCTATTCTAATACATAAATATGATAAATAATCTTGTCTCTAGTCTTGTTTCTGTTTATTTTTTTTTTTTTTGGTTTGTCTTTTTTTTTTTTGGTTTGTTTGTTTGTTTTTTCTTCTTTATTGTTGGTCTTTTTAGTAAGTAAAGTAAACTTAAACGTTAATAAAAAAAAATAATTTATAGCATATGTAACTTTTACGGTTTTTATTAGCATTGTAATTTACGGTATATTTATTACGGGGCTTAGTGATAAGGCAACTATAGTCTTCTTTTTGCCCCTGTCATATATTGTTTTTTATTCATGAACATTGTTATTGTAAATACTATTAATGACGAAATATATAATTAAAAATTAATACAGCGTTTTTTATATAAAAAAAAACTCGTTAAACGAAATTAATTTGGTAGTTTTACACTTAAGGAAAAGATTTGTGCATAATAAGTCTACTTGAAAATGAATAAACGTGTTGTTTTGCATGCATTGGTATTTTAATAGCAAAATAATTCTTCTTGACGTGATGATTATTTTGGTCAATGAAACGTTTTGTATTGTCCTTCGCTATTTTGTTCCGTTTCTAAAGGATATAATTATAAAATTTGTGAACCCCTCAAAATAAGAGAGGTATAGTTATAATTTTTGAACGATAAGAAATTATAGTACCAAATTTAAAATTTATTGATGGGAATATAAATTTAGTTAAATATAGTAGAAAAGTAATTTAAAAAATATTTAAAATATTTTATCAACCTGTAACAAGTTGATAAAATATTGCAACAATGTTGCTCTCATGTTTGGATCAGTTGTGGCAAAAATTCTAGAACTTTTTTGTTCCTAGGTTCCAGTCGTTGCAACATTTTGCAAAGCATCTTTATTTGACATAAGTATAAACACATAAATGTATGTTGTTTTTCAAACATCAAAAAATGCTGCATCCTTTATATATATATATATATATATATATATATATATATATATATATATATATATATATATATATATATATATATATATATATATATATATATATATGTAAGTGTATGTGTGCTTTTTTTACTTATACAACATACAGCTTATTAAACACCACAACGCGTTAAATAAGAAGTCCGCTATAGAAGTAGTATAATAATTAAAATAATTATATTGGAAGAAGTATAATAATTAAAATATTATATTGGATTTATGTTTTATTAAACTTAATTTAGATTGGTTTATATCATTTAAAAACTCGATTCAAAGCAATAGAAATGAGGAAAAATATAATGTTGCTGGTAACAAATTAATAGAAAATAAAAATTGATTTAACATCCCAAATGATATTAAACAGTTAAAATTTAAAATTAAAAGTTAAAATGAACGCGCAGTACTTTATTTTTCAAAAGAAATTGTTGAAAAATTTATGGACACAATGTAATAAGAAAAGCGAGATGTTAAAATAGAATCTTGGTGAAAACGTAGAGGTTGAAGTTGATAGAAATAATGTTGACAATATAACTTTTTCCGAATGGCTCAATATGTAATAATCCAGGAATTTGGAAAATATTTATACTTTTATACAGTAACTATTTAGCTGCAGTTGGTCTATTAAATTTGTCTCGCAATTTGTGTCACCTTTTTTTTCTCCTACCTAATACATAAATCATGCAACGAAATTGGCTTGTGTGAAGTATCGATGTTTTGTTATCTGTGTTTACTTTTTTGAGGAAAGGTAAATACGGTTTGTCAGTTTTTTTAGAAATGGTGTCAAAAATAATCTAAAAAAACTTTACAACAAGGTTGTTAACTACGTAGGCAACCAACAACACAAAATATTTATTACGGAGAAGCTTAGTGAAAGTAAATAATGATAGAAAATCAACAAAGATTTGCAATTTAGAGAAACACACTCAAGGTTGATCAAAATGAATGTGAGCTTTTTTTACTGTTGCAAAGTTGATAACCCACTACAACAAAACATAAAATCATTTAAATAACTTTAAAAAATATTAACATACACGCAAATCAATGTCTAATCACTAGTTTCAACAAAGTCAAAATGAGTTTTTATAAATTTGTAGCAATAAAGTTCAAAATAAAATGATAAAAAGTCAATATTATGAAATTACAGAAAACATTTCGTATTCACAAAAATACTTTTAAAAAAACTGTTCATTGTTTAATTTACCTAATATAAACTACTAGATGATGCACCCAAATCTATGCAGTTTAACCATTAGTAAAAAACTATTCAGGTATTCTAAATTCAAATATTTGTATTATAAATGAAGCTAATTTTTTCCAGCAGGTAGTCATGCGAAAGCCGCTGGCCTGGTTGCATGGTTACATTCCTTTGAATTTATATTGTTAGTAACTATCTTGAACAAAGTTCTTCTGTGTATTGATGATTGTAACGAAATTCTTCTGAGCAAAAAACTTAAGAATTCAATGCATTTTTAACAATTAGCTCTAGAAATTCAAATTATAAAAGATTCTTGGAAAGACTTAAAATTAGAATCTAAATTAGTAACTTCCTTATTGAACTTAACAACATAATTTAAAACAAATTTTAGAGTTCGAAGAAAATCATTTTATGACGATATTTTCGATAAACAGCCGTTTTAATTATTTCGTGTTAAAAGAAAAACTAATTATTGATTACAAAATATGTATGTATCAACACTTATTTTTGATATAGAAGAAATTACATCGACTTCTATTCCTAATCAAAAATATAAAAAAAAGCTTTGAAATAAACTTCTTCTAGTATGTGTTTGTCTTAGCATAATCTCTACCAATCCTAAGTCAGTGTCAACAAGAGGAAGATCATTCAGCAAATTAAAATTAATAAAAGTTATTTACGTTCGACAGCAAAACAGATACGGCTTAATCATTTAATATTAGTACTTTAGTAATATTAATACGAGTAGTTCTTTCAATTGAATATAAGTAAGCATAAACTATAAGTTATGAAGATGTTATATACAACTTTGCTGAAAGAAATGCAATTTTTCAATTTTTTTATTTAATTGTGAGATAATAAAAAAATTCATAAAAAAAATAAAGTTCACATTTTTTTTTAGCTAGTCTCTTTTAAGGAAAAAACAAAAACTAAGGATCTTTTTTGGTAACAATGTCCCAAAATACTTTTACCTCTTATAACACTCGAATGTAAGCGGTCTAACAAGGAAATAACAACAAGGAGTGTAAATTTTACTCCAGTTCCCAAGTGAGCTAGAAGCAACCCTGTATTTGGATATAACAGTTTAGAACTTTAATTCAAATGTAAACTTCAAAATCATAGTACTTTTTTTCCACTGATCCGGAGAAATTGCGTTTTTTTATCATTTGCGTTGTTTAACTGATTTTAAAAGTTATAAAACTTTTATTGCAATCACGAGATCTTCAAATCGGAGAGGTTTCTGGCCGTAAAGTCATGACAGATCGTCCTAAAAACACCAGAAAAAAACCCAGATTTTTCAGTTAACGATAAAGGTAACTAAAAATCTGTGGTTACCTTCCTTTATAAAACCAATACTACCTGACCAACCAAGGCTACCTGAATAAATTATTTTTTTTTTTTTTTTTTTGCGTGCTTATGTCGTAATAGTTTGAAAAATATACAAAAATTTTCGAAACACTAAACTCTAGCTAGAAATTTTTGATGACTGCCATTTCTTATATATATATATATATATATATATATATATATATATATATATATATATATATATATATATATATATATATATATATATATATATATATATATATATATATATATATATATATATATATATATATATATATATATATATATATATATATATTATATATGAGTCGTAGAAAATCCTAAATTTTTATCTCCTTGCCCCAAACGTGAGAGCAACAAGTAGATGAAATTATTTTTTGCTATTTTTAACTAAATTTATATTCATCGATAAATTTTAAGTATTGTTTTACAATCTCTAAGCATTCAAAAATTATGAGCATATAAAATTTGTAACCCCCTCAAATAGAGCGGGGTTTAAACTTTATTTGGCCATAATTTATGAACGCTGAGAGATAATACTATGAAACTTAAAATTTATCAATGAATATAAACTTAGTTAAGAATAGCAAAAAAATTATTTTACCAACTTGTTTCTTTCATTTTTGGGGCAGGGGGATGAAATTTTAGGTTTTTTTTTCCCAGCCTCCGATCATTGCAATATTTTGCAAAGCATCATTAATTGAAATAAGTATAAACATGCAAATGTTTGGAGTTTGCATATGTTTTGGAGTTTTACTTAAAAGATTGGGTAAAGATCAAAAGTTCTTTACCCAATCTTTTAAGGAAATCATTTTGGATTTGGAATTGTTTAATACAAGGCTCGAATAGCAGTATTTTAAAAAAAAACATCATTTGATACTAAAATGAGGTAAAGATCATAAAGTTTGTCGTATGAATGGAAAAAACCTCAAAGATCAACAAAAAATCACTTTACAGTAACCAAAGTGTTAACTTATCTATCGTAATCAGTGAAAGATAGGTACAACATATTTCTTAAATTAATAAGTACAGAAAAAATACATTTTTTTTAAATATATAAATATGACTTCTACGCCACTCATTAGCCACTCCGCATAAAAATTGGTTGTTGAAAAAAAATTATGGGATTGACTTAATGTCAGTCTAAAGTGCCAGGTGTAAACTTCCGAACCCGAAGTTTACACCTGGAACAAAACGCACAAACTGCATTTGAAAGTTTATTACTTAACGCGCAATTTAAAGTTGCCTTATGTGTTGTTTTTATTTCATGTTTATATTTTTTTATTAAGTTTATTAAACATGTTGTTGGCTTTAAAGTGTTTTATTAAAATTACATTTTTTTTTTTGGATGCATTCAGCCCACTTTTGGGTGCACCCGGTCAAATATACCCTAACACTTTTTTAACTTTTGAATAAATAATGAATTTTTAAATTTTGAGTCCAAACTTTGCATCTTCAAATAAGAAATTAACTTTTACAGAAACGTTAATTTTGATTTTGAAAATACAAAATAAAAAAACTAAAGAACCATTTTCTTGTTTAGTCAACTCCGTCACTGAAAGTTTATCATAAGGACGTTAAAATAAAAATGTTGTACAATTGATGTAAGCATCGGTATTGCGTTTTGTAAAACTTATGGTTTAATATTTCATGGTTAAATTAGCACTTTATCTGATATTCACAAGTACTTTTTTTTTTTGTATCTTGGCTAGTAGAAGAAAATTCCAGCGGGCTCAAACGTCCCTGGGATGTCTATATAACGTCTTATGGACGCAACAAGTCCGCAGAACGTCCTTAAGACGTCCAGCGTTCAACTTCAAAATAAAGGATTTTTAAATCATAAAAGTATTACATTTTGGTAACAGTGGGAAAAGATAAACATAACAAGAAGAACATAAGAGAAAACAAAAAACAACAACTTTTACTTGGAAACGCGAATGGCGTAGAACACTAAAAGAACTTAAAGTAAAATTCTCTGAACCAATAAACTTGAAACGTGTTATGCAAACATGTTTGTAATAAGAGACCAGTTTAGATCTCATAAACATTTAAAAGAAACAGTTAAAGTGAATAAAGTTGTTACCCGTGTTCATTTTTCTGTGAACTATGTGTGCTAGAATTTCGTTGCAACTCAAACTTCACATTTTGGAGAAAGTAAAAAACAAGCTACATTGCATACAGGAGTATTTTACTTTTACATCCAATTAGACACATCTAAAATCTGCGCTAACGGACCTCAAATAAGAGAATCGCAAATTACAGATTTTCGTTTTTTTCTCTGGCAGACCGACATCACATTACAGGATTAAGCAAAAGTTTTTCTTATGCAACAGTGTTATTGAATTTAAAATTTCAGCCAGCTGATACTCTTTTAATAATGGACATGGCAAGGAAAAACTAGATTCTTTTGGAGTATCTGTAAAGCGTCAGACGAATCAATAGGTTAATATGGGTTGTGATATTCTAGGTGCGGAAAAATTTGACAATTTCCTAAACACTGGGCATTCTTTAACAAAAATTTACTTTATCGAGGAATCCAAAAATACTTCCTTTGCCTCAAGATGTTCCAAAACGTTAAAGACAGGAACTATGATCATGATCACATCATTCAGACAAAGAATTTCAGGCTTTGTATCAAAATTTAAGCTTATTTTGTTTGTGAGCTACTATTTGCACATGCTACAACTTATATTGATGTATGTTTTCTCTAAAGCACTAGCATGGTAACTTTTTTTTTGAATTTCAATATTTTGGCAATTTTGTTTTTCTTATTATAATTTGAACTTTATATAAGTATCGATCTTTCAAAAATGCTATGAAGGTTAAACAATGAAAAAATATTGGCCTTTTATTTCTTGGTCTGACTTAACGTATGTAATCCATTGTAGTTTAGATAAAATGGATTATTCATCTCCGGTTAACTGCTATATGAAATCCGCATACTACGATTCGTAGTAGATATGTTCAGCTCACTAAAGAGAATTATTACCCGCTACCACGGACCAAGAGTAAGTGAGTTTTGAGAAGAATTTAAATAAAATAAAGTAAAAGTAAGAAGTAGTTGTGTTAGAAAGATAGTCTACAGAAAAGTGGAAAAACAATGCATTGTAGTTTGAAATGTGCAATTTGTTTTAGTTTATAAAGCTATTCATTAAAAACTCAGTGCAACGAGGCTGTACTTGTTTAAACTAGTGTTGTTACGACTATTAAAAAATTCGACTGTCGACTAAATTGACTAATATGTTTTTAAAGTTGGCTAAAATCGACTAATACATTTATGAAATTGACCAAGTCTATTTTTTGGCCTATTTACAAGATTATTAATCAAATGAAATAAAACATTTTTTACATAAAAATTGTATATTTTTGTCACAAGTTATTAAAAAAGATAAGCAACTTGTTTAAGTAAGAGTTCCTAGGCCCTTTATTGATTTTGAAATTCCAGAAAAGTCCTGAAAACATTTTCATCGTGCCTTTTGGGCAAAATACAAGTGCAAAACTATTTAAAATGCCCAATCAAGAAAAAACATGATAAAAACAGAAAAACTGTTTTCTCTGTTTGAAAAAAGCTAACAGGTAACTGACAAGCTATCAACTTTGAAGATAAGAGAGTCCCAATTAGTATCTGCAAAAACCGTGGAGTAGGCCTTATAAAAAGAGACAGGTGAAGATTTTCAGCTTCCATCACTGCCTGACTACCAAAACATAAAGATTCGTCGTGTTACAAGAGAATCACCGTGTGATTGCATGATTTGTTATGTGATAAAAGCCAAGTTTAGAAGCCCTCAGCTGATTGGAACAAAATACACAACTAGTCAGCCGAAAGAAAAGCCAGTTTTTGAGAAAGGTTGTTCAGCATGTTTTCACTAATTGGAAGAGGGATTCCAAATAATTGCATAAAAGAATTGCTTCAACAGAATTTACTTGAAGTTACAGCAAAAGACATAAAAGCAGCAGAAAAAGTAGCTGCTTCTGTTATAGCTAACTCCTTCAGCCTAATGACACTGTGCGTCTTAGAGAAGGAATAGGAAGACATCTTCCAGTTGCTCTAGGTAAAAAATGTTTTTTTTTAGTCATATATGCGTTATATGCTTTTGTTTTAGTGACTCTTCTATTAAAACAAGAAAACTTTATAATATGAGAAACTGTGTTATGTTGGTGTAAACTTTTTTTCTTGGGCCATCAAAGGCAAAAGAACTTTTTCCAGCAGCTAAATCCACTTTGAATTGTCAACAACTTCTACAAGGTCAAAACCAGAGTGAGCTTTCAAATACTTAACAAAGTAGCTCCCCAGCGTCTAGTTAAAATAAACTTCTTTAAAAAACATGAGTCTCTTGAAAAGCATCTTTCTGACTTGTTTGTCACCTCAGAAATTTCAGACACATCCAAACAATTATTGTAGAACAATACAAACGTCTATTGGTGTACTGCAAAGATTTTAAAGCTCTAGGAAACACTTTAGTTCAAATCAGAGGTCTTCAGTCAAATGAACTTATCAAAGTGGGAACTGATGGAGGATGGGGGGTTCCTGAAATTGTCTTTAGGGGTTCTTGACTTAGAACCAAATTCTTCTCCCCCGACTAAGAAACCTCTTTTTGAGGACTTAGGAAAAAAGCATCAACATCTGGTGGCTATCGCAGAAAAACAACTATGAAAATATGACAATCTAAAGCAGATCGAGGACAAATTGAGCCTTGAGAGATTGCCTTTTGTGTTGTCATGTGACATGAAAATTGCAGACATGTGGTTTGCAGTCTCACTCGAGTGTTCAATCTTGTACCTGGTGTGACATTGAGTCAAAGATCTTCGTTAGAGTGGTGAGCTCCGAACATTACAGGCTTCCAAGCAACAGAAGCCCAAACAAAAAAAACAGGGATCTTCAGAATGTTTTGCACAAGTCAGTTATTAAGTTACCTGAAGGAAAACTCATCTTGGACTTCATTCCACCAAATATGACGAACTTTCATCAACAACCTTTTCATGGAGAGCAATTTGTCGGCAATGGATGCAGAAAGCTTTCACAAAATGTTGAGTTGCTTTGAAAACTTGCGGAAAAGTGTGCTTGTTTTTTAGCATTTTCATTCATTAATTCATTTAAAAAGTTTAATGCAGTTGTTTATGCCTCCGCTGGATATGTTCCTCAAGACAACTATTGCACCTTAATTAAGGACTTCAAAGTTTCCTACCTCAAGCTTCCCAATACGAGTGTCACTCCCAAAGCGCATGCTGTCTTTTTTCATGTGACTCAGTTTATTGATTGCCACAACCACTTACTGGGCATCTATTAAAAGCAAGCAACAGAATCACTCCATCATGACTTCAACCATCACTAGCAACGGTTTAAAAGGCCCAATAATCATCCAGACTACCCTAAGAATCTTTTAAACTGTTTGATTGATTAAAACAGCAAGCGCTCTTTTAACTTCTTTGTAGATAATACTGTATTATAACATATGATATGTAAGAAATTACATATCATATGTTATAATACAATTTTTAAGAACTATATTAAACAAGAGTAATCTTTTTTTTTAAGGTTGCTTGATCTGTTAAGCTAGAATTTGATTTTTTTTAATTTTCTGAAGAAATTAAATGTTTTTTTATTTGTTCTAAGTAGCTTCTAGGTTGTAAGTACACTTCTTATTTATAGAATAAATATGTTAGAATAAGTTTCAAATATTTTCAATAGAAAATGTAACTCATATATTCAGAGCAATAAAATCGAAAACTCAAATCAATTTTTTTTTTCACGGACATTGACGAAAGATATCAAAACCAACTCTAGTATACTCCTACATACTTGTATTATCATACTCCCAAAGATTTTTCTTGGGAAAAGAGGTTCGAATTAAATTCACAATGTGATTGTATTTGTATAGATGACTTATATTTTGGAGTTTCAGTTTAGTTTTGCCCCAGGGCCCCTAGCCAACTTGGAGCGACCCTGGCAAATAAACAAAAAAATAGGTAATAGTTATGACAGTGCATACTATTGTTATTCAATGAACAAACAAAAACTAAAGATTGAAAAGTTAAATTGAATGAAAAGATATAAAGGATTTTAAGGCTTTTACTCGACTAAATCGACTTTTAATCGATTACACAGGTCAACAAAAAAAAAATTTTTTTCTGGTGCCGAGCAAACAATTTGTTTTTTGTATAGCATTTCTCATTTTGATTTCAAATATGAAAACCATTTTTCACCATCAGGTCAAGTTGTAAAGATATTTAGGTTCAAATCTTAAGTATTTAGGGTAAAGTTCCTAATATTGTCGAAAAAGTTATTCAAAAGTATGTCAACCTGGGTCTCAAAAAAAGCGTATTTTCATAGAGATTTTAGAAAATATAAATATTTTTCCTTAAAATTTATTGACAAAAAAATTATGTGAAAAAATGCTAAAGACTCTTAAAAAAAAGTCAACAGAATGTTATTCACCAAAAATACATAAAATATTTATTTTTATTACAAATAAATAACATTTTTAAAATCTCTATGAAAATACGCATCTTTTGAGACCCAGGTTGACATACTTTTGAATAACTTTTTTGTCGACAATATTAGGGACTTTACCCTAAATACTTAAGATTTGAACCTAAATATCTTTACAACTTGACCTGATGGTAAAAAAAGAGTTGCATATTTGAAATCAAAATGAGAAATGCTATACAAAAAACAAATTGTTTGCTCGGCACCAGAAAAAAAAATTTTTTTTGTTGACCTGTGTTAGTAGTAAGTCCATAGTCAATTAAATCGACTATTTGATTTTTCAAAGTCGATTAATTTCGACTTGTCGACTTTTAGTCGAAGTCGATAACAACACTAATTTAAACCCGCATTCTTAAAAATGGCGGTTATTAAATCAAAATCAAATAACAACAACAATAATAAGATTTTTATGCCTTGATATTCGTTTACCACAACAACATAAAACCATAACAACAAAAATAATAATAACAAACAAAAAAAGCATAAAGCCGTAGAGAAAATTTTTGATATAATTTAACAATTTAACAACAATTTTTGATGTAATTTAACAACAGCGTTTATTTTCCTATCATTACATTAAAAATTAATACATAATTAAAAAAATATTAATAAAAACAATAATACCAAAATCAATGATCAGTATAGTTAATGCAATTTGGAAATAACCACCAAGGATGATGTCATTTAAACAGAAATTTGATCTTTGATCAATTTGTGTGACGTCAAGCTAATGATAACTATAACAAATACAATAATAAAAATATTGTAAAAAAAATAAAAGCAGACGGAAAAAACAATTTTCCAACTATTTAGAAAACAACTTCCCAAAAAAACATTCATAATGTATCCATTCTCAAAATTGCGCTGTTCTGTAAAAAAATTACACAGATTATTTATTTTTATTTGCTTAAATTTATATTTACTTCCTTTTAATTTTTTTATTTTTGTTCTAGATTTAAGTTTTGCAACTCGTTTTTTTTTCTTTATCACAAAGCACCGTGGAAAAACATGTAAAGATTGGTTAACGCCATCTTTCTAATTTTTAACTTTTATTATTAATTGTTTTAGGTGCCCCAAGAAGTCTTTATGGTCTTATCACAGAGCATTGCGAAAGAACATTTGAAAGGAAGTTTACACTGCATTCCTTACCGATGTTATTAAACTTGTCTAAAGGTGACGTTGAACCACGAATCTCTAGTTTCATCCATATAGTGCAAAAGCGTCGCTAACTAAAATAGTTTGCCAAAAATCATACCGGATAACTTTTTGGAGATTTTCTCTGTGGCATCTAAGAGAAAGAATCTTTTTTCTTTTATTGTTACTATTATTTTTTTGAATTTAAAAATCACTATCTAAAGTGTAATACAATTTTAGAATAGATATTAAACGAAAATTTAAAAATACATAGGGAAAGTCGGGTAGCCCCTGACACTTAAGGAAAAAATAGATTATATTCATGTACTAACAGAGAACAAAGTGTTAAAAGACTTTTTTAAAAGTAAAAACATTTATTTATTGAATTAAAAGCAAAAAAATGATTATTTTCTACCTTAATGATATACAAAACATAAAAGAAAAAAGGCATGTTTCAAAATTGGACGGTGGCCCTGGACACATAGTTTAACCATGATTTTACATCTTTTACACCTTTGTGAAACAAATTTAATATACATTTAATAATTATTGGACTGTTTTTAACAGATTTAAAAAAAACAAAACCCTTTTAAAAATTTCCTCTGATATATAAGAAGTGGGATTGAAGATGTCATCATTTTGAAATATAAATATTAGCTTTTTACTAATGAAAATAAACACTTTAAAAACACTTTTTTTAATAAGAGCTCTTTTTATTGGAACTAAATGAATTTCTATTATGGGTTTGTGTATTATATTACCTGTATTAATATTTATATAAAAAGTTGCTTATTTTTAATATGTAAACGGATTTAGTTGTCCGGAACCACCCTCCAAACATGTGTCCGTTACCTCTCGATCATACCTCAAGACTTAAACTGTACATCAAGTGTCCGGAGTTAGCCGCCGTCTGAGACTACTTGAATTTTCCCTAAAAAAACCCGAATAGAATCATGAAAAGAATGTATAATTAAAAGAAAGAAGTTTAGTTTAAAACAAAACTTACATTAAATAAGTTAATCATTTATTTACATTTTGCAGTATTATCATTAACATCAGTTCTCTCTGAATTAATATAAAAATAAATAATTTTTTTTTTAGTTTCATTTGTTGTCGTAGTAAATAAATTACTTTCATAAATACAAACAAGGTTTCTGAAAGAAGATCGTACTGATCATATCATCAGAACCTTTTACAAGCATGTGTATATAAACTACATCAAAACATAATCAACAAAAAATAAAACGTAATTAACAATAAAAGTTATAAAGAAAATATAAAATTACAATTAAAAAAATCTTACTATATCATCCATTAAGATAATTAAATTTTTCAGTTTATATTTGAAAATGGGAAAAGTAAAATGCATGTCGAAATTGGACAAAACAATTTTATTCCAAAGATACGGTGCACGATATGCAATACAAAACTGATTAAAATTGGTTCGACAACCTTTTGTCGAACCAATTTTACCATGAGTCCTTACTCATGTATAAAATTATTGTTTCTAAGTGTATATTTATTTATTGGTTTCAAACAAAAGAGATCTTTAAAAACGGGTAAAGATATATCATTTTTCCACATATACATAAAGCACTAAACATTAAAAACATTAAGCTCATAAATATTGAGAACTTTCATTTCAATAAAAGTGGTTTGGAATGAGTGTATCGATTTGCAAAGTTTATTAAACGGATTAAAATTTCAATTTGTGTCTTTTAGCTCTTTAAGTAAACCAAAAAATTAAACTTATGAATATTGAAGTTAACAGCATGCACAATCTAATTAACATTTAACATATTTTAATGAGCTGTTATTAAAAATATAGAGGAATAAACCATTGCTAGACCGTAATCATTTCTTCCTTCTCCAAGATACACAAAAATAATTTAACTTTATACCGCAGCAACAGAGAAAAAAAGCGCTGAGAACAGCAACTTTATATTATTGCATAAATAGTTGTCTACTGTCGGCCCAGAACTTTAGATATCTAACACAAACATTGAAAAAAAAAAATATTTAGTTACAGCGTACTCACTATATATATTTTTTAATGTTATATAATTCTATATTTGCTAGTGTGCGTTAATTTCTTTCTCTTTTTTTTTTTTCATATTTATGTTTATAGCATATTTTTGATTTTGATATTTAACTAAAAAAAATTCATTAAAAACTAAAACTAAAAAATCATTCAGGAAAAATAAATAAAATGTTCAGCAAAAAACCAACACCAAAGGAAGTTTTAAAGCAACAAAATAGAGAAATTCGAAAAACTCAGAGAGAAGTCACTCGAGACTATAGCCAGCTAGAAAGACAAGAAAAGTCGATTGAAATAGAAATTAAAAAAGCAGCCAAACAAGGAAACAAACAACTCGCAACACAGTTAGCAAAACAGTTGATCGTGATTCGAAATCAAAAAACAAGAAACATAGGTGTAAAATCAAAAGTAACTGCTATCGGAGCACAAATGAATACTATGCAATCAAATGTAAAAATGGCCGAATCGATTGGTTCAGCAACAAAAGTAATGGGAGTCATGAATAAGCAAATGAATGTTGAAGCTATGTCTAATGCAATGCAACAGTTTGAAAAAGAATCCATAAAAATGAACATGGCAGATGAAATGATAAATGACACATTAGACAACCTATTTGATGAATCAGGAGATGAAGAAGAACAAGATGCTATTGTCAGTCAAGTTTTAGATGAAATAGGTATAGAATTCACAAAACAAATGCCAAATGCTCCACAAACCACAATGAAAGGTTCCTCTAAACAAAAAGTATCCTCCAATGAAGATAAAGAAATTGAAGATTTACTTGCACAGTTAAAAGCAAGTTAAACATTTAAAATGTGTTTTAATTTATGTGCGATTATCTATAATATGTGTATATAAATGTAAGTTTTTTGTGTGGAGGGTATTGTATATTTTTACAGATGGTATCGTATATTTTGTTAGAATGAATGAATTGTATTTGTAAATAGGTAACATTTTATTGTTTATGAAAACATTTATAATCCATTTTATTATTTGAATTTATAATTTGATTAAAAACAAAACATCATAAAAGTGATTGTTTTTTATATCAAAAGTTTTTATTTTAAATGTCTTTTTATATTTATTATGTGTATATTTTTTTATTGTTGAAAACAAAACTTTTTCTTTTTAATATATAATTACAGATAATAATAGATTACTACAAATACAACATCAATGAAGATAGTTTAGGAGCATTTAAAGCTTTTCATGTTTTACTTTGAACAAAATGTCAAATCACATCATAGTAAACCAAAGAAATTCTTGTGTATTTCAACCACGTAACCCACAAACGGGATTGCCAACTACTTTTCTTGAAAGAAAACTGTTTGACTTTAGTTCACTTGGTGGAAGTTCTAATATTACTGAAATTGAAAGTAAAGATAAAATAAATGCTGTTAAAAACAATAAATTAGTGTGTAAACAATGTTTCAAAAAGTTGCCTGGTGAATCTGAACATGTCTTATCTCCCCATAAAGAAGAAAACATTAGTTTTGTAGAGGATTCTTTGAATAATCAGAATAGCTTTTCTTTGTCTAAATTAAAAGAGAGTGATGAAGAAAAACCTTATTATCAGCTGGATCAAGAAAAATTTTATGAATCTCTGAATTCAGAAGAACTTAAAAAACTAATTGATGATGATGAGAAATTTTTTAGCCATCTTGAATTTCTTAAAAATGAAAACAAAAAAACATTAAAAAAACTGGAAAGGTTATATAATATTTCATTAAAAGTTGCAAAAGTTAAGAAAATTAAAAAAAATGGTTGTGATGTTGCATATGGTTCTAATAAAAAAGAACAAGGTAAGGCAATAATTATTTTTTTAGAAGTTTAAATTTTTGATTTTTATGCATCACATTTTAAATTTTTTATTAGTTTTTTCTTGAGATATATTTAGTAATACAATACAACTGCTAAAATAATGAATATGCTCTTTCTGATTTGTTTTTAATAAAAAAACAGGTTCTAAAATAAATATTGTCAGACAAAAATACATTTAGGAGAACATCCAGTTTAAATATATAAACGTTTAAGTTAAATATTACTGGCTAATAAAAATTATTTACCCAAAATAAAACTTTAGGCATTTGTTCTGTTTTAAGTCTTATTTTAGCAAATTAGTTTATAAAATCTCTAAATTGTGTTATAAGTAGTGAAGACCAAAATGCCAGATTTTATTGGCTTCAAAAATAAGATTCAGTAAAGCATTCATTAAATAGTTTTGAGAAGATTGTTTCGAAGAACACTTTTGTAAGAATATAACAGGAGTGTTTTCATGACCCATAGGTTGTAAAAAAGTTAGGCAAAGAAAAACCTTATCAACAAAAACCAGAGTCATTAAGTTTATAGTACCTATAAAACAAATGGTCTAGTTCTTGGAAAGCTTATTGTTTATAAAGAAGTACATGTTTTTGCTTAGAGGTAGTCAGACTTTTTTTTGAGAGTAATATCGGTTTGTTTAGGCCATGCCACCAATTTGCCGACCTCAATCTTTTTGAGGTCGGCAAAAACTATTTGATACAAAGGTGTACCCATAACGCATAGAAACAAGGTCAGCAATTTTTTGCCGATCCCAAATATTTTCAGGTCAGCATTACCAAATGCCGACCCTAATTCCGAAGGTTGCCAGCCAGACTCTTCTTGTTCTCTCAGCTTTGCAACGTTTATTTTAAGGTTTTCATTCAGACAATTTTAAGAATAATTTTTTTTTTTAAGTTTGCATTTGAATATTTTCTTTTACACTATTTCTGAATTCATGAGGAATCCCATGAACTCAGAAATCCCATGAATCAACAATCTTGCAAAAAAGATTATGTAAGATTATGTGTCATTTTGATGTGCTTTATACAATTTAATTTTTTTTTTAAGTCTTGAGTTTTTGTTAAAAAGTATTTGAGAAATAAATTTAAATTTATGATTTTATACCAGTGAGTTTGTACATTTATTAGATATAATTTACATTTATTGGATATAGAATAATGTAATTTTTTGTTGGATGTTGTTAAGGCTATATTGATTTTTTGCACATATTTATCAGGTATATAAAAATGAAGCTAAGTTATTTAAATTGATAATTAGGAGTATTAAATGATAACTTGTTCAGCTTCTAACCATTTTATTGGATTTCTCACCAAAGGAAATATCTACAAAAACTTTGAATTAAAAAAAAACATGTTTTTTTCATGTTGATTTAACCTTTATATTAGCTTGAAAAGGTCCTCTCAATCATATAACAACTAGCAAAATCTAGAGCACATGGTAGCATTTTTAAATCTTTTGAATTGTTTGACATGAAATTGCTATAAAAAAAAACATGTCATCACTGTATGAAATTTTAATTATGTTGTATAAAAAAAATTGTTCGCTTTTCTATCTAAAGCTAAAATAACATTTTCCACTATTTTTATTAAAGAAATCAGAAGTTTTTTGTTCTTGATTCAAGTTAAGAGTTTAAAAAAACCCTAAAAGTTTTAAAGATTACCTTTAACTTAATATAAATCTACATCTCAACTGATGGCTATTTCTTTATCAATCTTATCGAACAAATTTTGACAGGCACAAAAAAAAATAAAGATACAGTGGGTAAAATAAAAAGGATAAAATGCTAACAATGCACTGAAATATAAAAAAAGTTCTAAATATAACTCAGCTCTTCATTTAAGCATCAATGGAGACTGCAACAACCTGTCAGAGCTCCTTAAAGATTTTATGACAAGGTTCTCACTGCTTTGCAACATCAACATTGATGAGTATTGTTGCTTATGAATAACAACATGAAGTGAATGGACACCATACTTCACAAAAAGTTCGCAGACACTGCTCCATGGTGGTTTATTTAAAATAAGATGAAGTAAATTATTATATGCAACAAATATATAATGGAATGAGTCTTTTTGCAAAGATGCTATACTGACATCCATAAATAGGACTGAAAAAGGCATTAAGGATTTTCATTTGCACTTGTGTTAAACTAAGTTTTCTACAGTTGAGGTTAGCTTTAACATATAGAGAATATACCTGTTTTAGAATACTTTTATCATTGTACATATTTTTTTAGATTGTTGCTCGACACATTTAAAAGCCATTTTGTTTTTAATAATGTTTCTCTTATCAACAATCTCGTCTTATAAAAAATCAGTCGCTATATATATATATATATATATATATATATATATATATATATATATATATATATATATATATATATATATATATATATATATATATATATATATGTATATATATATATATATATGTGTATATATATATATATATATATATACATATATATCATTTAAGTACAACTTGTGACTCTTGTCAACAATTAAAGATCATTATACAAAACATTATAGTAATAAATAAATCATGTGACTTTTGTCAATAATTAGCAAAACTAATTAATAACGCATATTGAAAGCTCCCCTAGCTCAACAAGAGCTCATACATAAGGAATAGTCTTCTTCTATAGCGAGTGAATCAAATAGGCCATAACTCTGTCTCATAATTTGTTGGATAGTTTTGATTAGGGCTCTCCATACTATTGTCAGATTTGCCATCATCAAGAGAATTTATTTGAAAATTTGGAACTTCATTGAGGTCATGTTTTAAGTTCATTTCGGGAAGTTTAAGTTGTGTCAAATTGTAGTCATCATTAGCTGTTATATCTTCTTCTTTCTTGTCTACACGATGATGCTGTAGATGTTGAACTTCAGCTGTTAAACTGTTATGCAGTGCCACTATACTTCCTTTCAACCATCGATTTGTACACAGCGTTATATACTTGGGTTTCACCCACACTTTATTGCCAACTTCAAACCTCAAAGCTCAGCCAAAAACTTTTTGTGTTGATTTTAATATTTCTTCCAGGAATTTGAAGGCGTTTGTAATGTTGGCAAAAGATTTAAAAATGTGTGTTGTGTTTTGATGGAGTGTTATTGATTAAGAAAACAGGCATAGGTATGCCACATTTTACTCTTGCATTTGTTCTTTTTACCATCCGATGATCTCTTTCAATAATTCCATTTCCCAATGGTTTTTCAACAGCTCGATAGATGAGTCCCTTTTTGAAGCCATTGATAACTTCCTTTTTGACGCTATAGTTTGTATAATCTTAGATCTAAATGACTTAGAATTATCTTGAAGATCTTTAGAAGGCGGTCCAAATGATGGCCATATTGTTTCTAATAATTGAACAACCATTGCTGCGCTCTTGTTGCTTAATGGTTTACATAATATGTATCTGCTTGGGCCACAATCAATGCAGGTGAGATATAGAAACGAGTTGACATGAATAACATTGCAGGCTACTCTTTTCCATACTTTACTAACAACAACATTTCTTTTATCCCACAAAATCACATTAGGATTAATCGAGTTACATTCATCTCAATTCACACAATGAATTTTTTTGAATCCGCTGATTATAGTACTTATAAATGTTATTATAAATGTTATAGCACAAGAATGTAATTATATTACATTCTTGCACTACAACTTTGTTGGCACTCTTGTGAGTTCACCTGCAATATTTTTATTTGTTGGTACCCATGTAACAAGGCCAATGTCTTTTATGCACATGAGTTTGTAGGTATGCTCGTTTTAGATTGATTACCAAGTCATTGCTACTTTTACTAATGAGTCTCCAATCCCTTGCTGTTATTCCATAAAAACTTTGCTTCTGTGATGGACTAATAGACTATGTGACCGGGACAATTTCATTGTCCTGATCACAAAATTTGTCCATCACACATCTTTATTAAATCTATACCCAGGGTGTTCCTGAGGGGGCATAGATGTCTAACCCCCAATGAGAACTGTATTCAAAAATTAGTCGGAGTGTTTGGACACTGGAGTTGGCAAAATTGAATCTGTTGCTGGCAGTTGGCAAATGCTAGCCAAAGAGGACCTTTTTTTTTTAAAGATCAAAAGCAGATACGTCACTCCACCACCACCACCTTTAAGATCTTTTTGGCGCAGCCCTGTTCATATCCATAATCATGTCGTATTTGTTTATTAGTTCATCCACACTTTAAATCAACATATCCAGTAAGCACCCATTTGTTGGGTGGTGTATTTTAGCACTAATTTCTTCACATCAAGTGAAGAAATTAGTGCTAATTCAAACCATTGTTGCAACATCTACTACACGAATCACTTTATAGTCAGATGGCAGTAACTTCTTGGTGATAATTGATTGCAAACAACCATTATCCAAAGGTGCTGTAGCTTTTCTTCCATTTATTACCAAGTCAATAGTAGGTAGTATTGTTTCGAGACAAGTTTTTGTAGATAATAGCTAATGCAAGCTTGTCCCATTTAAGTTCTCCTGGTTTCATTAAAGTTTGTAGCAGTCTTGCAGCATGTTTATGCGAACATTTTTTGCATGATTTAATGATTCACAGCTGTAACATTTTTCTTTTCATTTTAGTCCTAGTCGTCCGGTAACTTGCATTTACTTCTTCATTTACAGATAAACATGCCGCATCTAATCTAGTTTGTGCAACCACAATCTTCAAAGCTCAACCTATTTTCTCCCTAAAGAATGGCACTGTCATTAATTTCAATAATGAATTGATCACAAAGTCTCTCTCTGAAGGCAAGAATTTGCATATCTCAAGCTGCTCAAATCACTTGATACGCGAACGTCTGTATAGATTCACAATATATATTTAACAAATTTATGCTGTGAGATTAACAATGATTTTCTTATTTTAAGCATTTCCAATTTCGTCACCAATTTTTTTTTTTTTTAGTTTTAATTCACCTTCCCAAGGCCGACCTTTGGCTGAGGTTGTACACAAGATAATATCAACATAAAAAAATGATCCAAACAGCGGCATATAGAATGTATATATATATATCTATAATATATATATATATTATATATATATATATATATATATATATATATATATATATATATATATAGACCATGTTTTAAATAAAATATGCTTAACGTGTTAGCCTAATGTGATTTTGACGTCATAAAATTCTTTTTTTTATTTTTCAAAGACATTAACTTTTTTAAATTACCTTAAAACGTTCTAAATATTATTAAACTCGTTTTTTTATTATTACAATATATTTAATAATTAAATTTTAGTATTACATTATTAAAAATGTTTGGTTAAACTAATTTCTTTCTTTTTTCAACATTTGTCTAAATAAATTAAAATATGTTACATTTTTTAAATTGATCATTTCTTAAATTTCTAATTGTGGCTTTGCAACAAAATATGGTTTTTTATTTTAAAAAATTAGCGAGTATCAAATAAAAATATTATGTTAATTTATTTACTTTATTTATTAAAAGTTTTTTATTTTATTAGTGATATTGTTGTTAAAGCAAAGATTATTTTTCCAAACACCATTTATTAAAATTATATCGCTGTATATATCATATATTAAAAAAAAAATTGCTGCTCTTTAACTTGCATAAATATTGAAAAAATTCAATAAAAATAAGCTAATTTATTTTAAGAATAAATAAAATTTAAATATTAAAGAATATTTAAATATATTTTTAAATAAGTTTGACAGTTAAGTTAACTTTAATTTTAACTAGCAGAAAGCAACCCGTAATACGGGTTATGGTCGATCTGATACATAATTTATAGTGGCTGTTTTCCACAACTTAAACCTTAACTAATTCCCTTTTAGAAAAACGCCTTCAAATTGAAAAATTAAACCATCTGTAAAATTAACACAAAAAGTATGAAGTAAAATAATTTACCAATTATTTAACATTATTCGAGTAATTTACAATTGACACAGGTCATATCAGTGTAAGGCAGAACCATTTTCGTTGACATTCCTAAGTTCAACACAATACGTTTTTAGTTACTGACACAAAATAATAACACTTCATCATGTTTTAAATTGATAAAAAACTAAAGCTAAATTCTTGTTATATTTTTTATAACATGAAATTTAATTAATTGTTAAGATTAATATGAAGTGAACTTGTATTATACAGTAGTTATTAATTTTTTGGTATCCCCTTGATTCATTTTTCTTTAAAAAAGAAATTTGTCTTTAAAACGTTAAATACACACAACTAAATGAATTTATTAAAAATAACTAAGTTTATTATAACTAACCAAGCAATTGAGTACAAATACGTTTCAAACAAAAAAAAATTAATTTACAATTGAACATGTGTATAACAAATTTAAAAAAATATGTAAGCTTTGATCTTTTATATTGCATTAATGCGTTATATGACAAACCTACAATAAAAATTGTAACAGTAGATATAATTGTAATAGTAGACATAATAATTGTAATAATAGACATAAAAGAAAAAAAACAACAAAAAAACTGGAAATCAATTTACCTGCTTTTCGGTAACCTGTTGTCATACTTCAGTTGTTGTCATGATACAGCTTGTCAGTGTTGTTTTATGACGTTATTTCATGTTGGCTTTTAGTAAACTTTAGTTTAATTTAAAAGATTTTGAAATCTTTTTTTAAAATCAAATAAAATTAAATTTAAAATCACAATAGATTTAAAATATTTTAATTCAAAAGCAAAATAACAAATGCTTCAAGAAGCCAAGCTATGAACATTAAAGATAAAAAATCAAATTGAGATACAAAATTGCATTTATATAGCTAAATATATTGTCTCGACTTAAATAAAATTTAAGTCGAGACAATATAAAGCAAATTTTAAAAGCAGTGAGCTCAATAAAGTCAACTACCAATTAATTATTTTTAACAATAGAATGTAGCATCATTATATTATGATAGTTGGGTAATGAATCAATGTAACTATATTTAAAGTTAATTGGTGAAAAACAAGTAAAATTTTAATTAAAAAAGACAAAAACAAATCAAATATTCAACATATTATCTAAAAAAAATTACAAATTAAAAAAATAAATTACATAATTTAAAAAAATGAAAATAAATCACCAAAGAAAAAGCAGCAACAAAAAAGTTATAAATATCTTCACTGATAGAAGACTTTTACAACCTTTTGTTTGCTGTTTTTTCTTTGGTGTCTCCCAACACCCTGGTATGGATGAGCCCTCCATTTGAAGGAGGGCTGCTCATTCATACCGCCATTACTACACCACTTATTGAAGGACCTCTCCAAGAGAGGCTCTGGGTGTTTGGAGTTATAATTTCTGTACTGCTTAAATGTTAACAAACCTAAAATCACAAAAGCTCTCAAAAATGTTAACAACTCTAAAATTACAAATAGAAGGATATAATAAAAATTATAAATGTTTGCAATTTTATTTAATCAAAATATAAAGCATAACCTCACCATTTTCACAGGATGAAGAGGATGCTAAAAATATTTAAAATAAAAAGAGAGTAAATTAAAGAGTTAAACATGTGGAAAATTTTATTTTAATAAAAATATGAGTAAAACGCGAACAGTTTAAAAATGTTGTACTTATATTAAATAATTCTTTCACCTATTGCACATATTTCTCCATACAAAATTTAAAGCACAGCCCTACCAGTTATGCTTCTACCAGTCACTAAAGACAAAAAATATACCTCAGAATAATCGATAAAATAATATTTACATATAAATAAATATATAATTATAATTTTTTTACCTATTCCCCTCATTTCCTTCACAAAGTTGTCTAACGTAAGAAAAAAGATAACTAAAAGTAAACTAAAAATAGCTATAAACTAAACCAAAACTATAAACTAAAATAAAGTTTAAATCTTAATATATGTACCTCAGAAGACAAAGGTCAGTTAATATCTGAACCTCAGACAAGACAAAGGTTGTTTTTCAAGTTTTTTGTGAAAATGAGTTATGCATGAGATCTTTTTAGTTTTTTCAATATCTACAGAGGTATAAAGACTATTGTTCTATGACAATGTGAAACAAAGTTAGGTCAATATAAAAGGTCTGGTATCCTCACTATGTTCAAAGGAAAAGCGTCTGTTGTCCAGAAATGACTTTTCTGGACAACAGACGCAGAAATGATTTTTTTATTCAACTTTTTTTTTCTTTTTTTTTTTTTCAAAATTATATTTCATGTGCCTTAAGACAAATTAAATAAAACACGAAAAAAATAACATAAATTTAACCATTAAGAATAAGCCAATAAAGACTAATTATTTTACTATTTCCTCTCTCCTGGACAATTTCTAAAATGTGACAACCAACTTTTGACTTCTGAGGTACAGATATAAACGCTTCATTTATTTAACTATACTAATCATATAATTTATACTTAGTTTTTGTTCCAACTCTCCTAAAAGAAAAAATAAAATAAAGCTTGGTACTTGAAGTTTTAAAATTCCAGTAGAAATAAACAAATTCCTATTAACAAATATCTAATAGCAAAAACACTGACTTATTTCATCCTTCAATGTGTCTAAACAATAAAAGCACTTAAATGTATAGACATAAAAATATCTACTTAATTTTTTTAAATAAATTCACTTAAATAATGTAACTAATACCTTTATTAGCTCTCTCTTGATTAACCAAAGAAAATAAATCTTAATTAAACTTACTTGATATAAAATGATAAAAATTTGTCTTACTAAGAATTTTAAATTTCTTCTATTTATTATTGACAATATAATTTTAAGTAGGACCTAAGTTCTTGGGCTTATTGTATAAAATTATAAAAACCTACTGTTTTACTTTAAACTCAACAACAACATTTTAAAAAACATTTTAGTTACTTTATAAAAAATAAAAATCCTTTTAAACTTACTACCTCTCTCTTCATTGTTGTCAACTAAACAAAAAAAAAAAAAACAATTGCTTGTAAATTTTCACATTGGTAGTAGGTTATTGAGTAGATTAAATAGATCTTTGATCTATTTAATCTGCTCTAACAGTCTACAACCTTATCAATAATCTATAACTCAGTGTAATTTAACATAGATATATTTTTTAAGTAATAAAAAAAATTTAAGATTATAATATATAAGATTTTAAAAACCTGAAATTTATCAACAGCATATTGCTGAAACAGTTTTTTTTGCCATAAAAGAGTGAAGAAAAAAATTGTCGAACTTAAAGTTTATAATTGTAATACTGAGATTATGTAACATGATTTCTAACCAATGTAGCATATTCAGGGTTGTGAACCAATTGATTATGCCAACCAGCATCACTCCTTGGAAAAAATAGAGGATAAACCACAGGATCTAAATTGGCAAACATGCTTAATATAGTTTTAAGAGGATGATCTCTTGGGTAAATAACAACTTCCCTGGAAGCAGGTGGTGCACCATCTTCACCAACAAATACAACTTCATTATGTGAAGGGAGATTATAGCGACGTCTATCTTAAAGTAAAGGCATTTTTACAACTGACACTGAGCGAATTTCTATAGCTGCTTGACAAGATTCTTTAACTTTGACTTCAGCCATGTTTTTAAATGAGCAAATGGGTTCTCTTACTAATAATAGTTTGCAATTGAAACATTAAATCATTTAAGATCATTACCACGTTGTTGCATTCTAAAATTTATTGCTGCAAGTGGATCATAGATGTATAGTTGACAATATGTCGGCGGAACATCTTGATTTGGCCTAAGATTACCTATACGATGAAAAACTTGACCACATATTCACATGGCGGCCCATGATTCATGGGTTGAACTACATTAGCTTTAAATGAAAAAAACTGCATAGTTTCCTTTAAAAAAATTCCTTTAAATAAGTAAATTTAGACTTCTAAATCTTGTGGAAATGGTGAAGGTTGCATGCTGGTACATCATGATTCCAAAATATTTATAGCAAAATCATGTAATAAACAGCGCTAAAGACAAAAAATCAAATTGAGATAAAACAATTTGTATACATGGCAAAATAATTTGTCTTGGCTTTTAGTGAATAATCAAAAGCAGTGATTTTTAATAATAAAATTACCTATTTATTATTTTTAACAATAGACACCAACGTGAAGATAAGCCAAATGTCTATCAACTCAAAAGATAACAAAAAAACAACATCACTGCAACAACACACAACAATAGCACACACTATAAGTTAATATAATATGCATATAGCATAACTTAAGTAACATAACAGCATATATAACAGAACATAAGTAACAACATTATGCAAAATGTTATTAAAATACATTATGTATTTTTAGAATAATTGATAATAAAGGCTTGAAAACACCTAGACCTAAAGCAGTAACAGTTTGACACTAAACACTGTTGTGTAACCCTCTGCTATAAGTACATCACTGGGCTGGCAAGGTTGACAAATGTTGCTCTACCGTTTACCAAGTCACAGCACTTTGAAAACATGGAAACAACGTAATACAAACATATGTACCAACTATAAACACAATATGTATTTAGCCTTATATAAACGTATTTAAACACATTGATAAAACAGCTATAAAGCACATATTACCACATACACATACTTATCAAAAAAGCATATATGCAATCAAAAAACATGTGCAAACAAAAATTTTAAAAATGACGCGAGAAAATTTAAAAAGATTCAAAGTAAACAAAATATATATATACAAACAATACTCTTTACCTTAATTTTTTTTTTTCATAAGAACTGTAATCCTCATAACAAAATTTAACCTTTACATACAATAACATGTGACATGTCAGCGTTTGCACAAAATTTTAATTTATTTTTCTAAATTTTCTAAAAATGAACAAAAATAGTTAATAGCATCACAATAATTTCAAAGTTGTAATAACCAATTTTATGGAAATAGCTTAAGTACAACTTTTTTGTTGCATAACAAGTAATTAGGCCTCATCCATACTCCTATTTTCCTTCTAAAATATGAAATATAAAAGAAAAACTAAAACAAACAAAATGTAAACGATTTAAAAAATTAAAAGGAGTGATCCTTTCTACTTTATATCTTATGTTATATATAAATTGCTTACCTATTTTCTATACTTACTTCAATTATAATATGATCTTAATGATGGTTATTTATCTTAATATGATTCTTTATGTAATATTGCTAAACTAATAAATAATAATTAAATTCCATAAGGTAAAAAGTTTTAACTCGCTTAAGAGATCTTTCTCCAATGACCGCGTGCATTTTGTAAACGCGCTCTTTCAAAGCCTAGTAACTAATGAAACGATGTTAAACATTCTGTAGCAATCATATTATAGATAAACTTAAATATATATTTTTAATCAGAATTAAATTATATTATTATGATCTTTGCTTCAAGCTTAAAGTGTAAGCGTTTTTCATGTGAAAAAATCAATTATTACAATAAAATAAAAATCATAATATATAATAAAGTTAATATAAAATTTGATTTTTTTATTTATTATTAATTTATTGTTTATTATTGAATAGAGATTTGAGTAAATTTTTTTAATTGTAATTAAAAGTTGTATAAATATTCTTGTGCTCGCAAGATGATAAATAAGTAAGTTTTTTTTATTAGTAAATAGTACTTATATTTAACATAATAGTCATTTAAACTTTTGTCACAACCTTTTGTAACAACCTTTTTTACATAATTGTCATTCAAAAGTTAATGTGGTTTTTTATAATATTAATTACTTCTTATATCTTACCACTTATAGAAAAATTTAAAAGTTAAAAAATAATAAAAAATTGCTTAATGGAAATTGCTCTAGGCCTATATAAAATTACGTAAATTGCTGACAGCTTAACGCTGATTGTGTGTTTAGATAACATCTCTGATGTCACACTAATGTAGCCTGCTGCCGGAGGTTTCAATACATACATCGATTTTCTTTTATTTTAATGGAAAAAATTGAATTTGTATTTCACCTGATACAAAGCATGATACTTAAAAAATTATTTTTAAAAATATTCAGAATGTTTTTAAAAATATTCTAGTCTTTTGTTCACAAACAGTATATTTAATGCCTTATTACTATATATATATATACATATATATATATATATATATATATATATATATATATATATATATATATATATATATATATATATATATATATTTATATATATCGAACCCTTTGATGTTGTCCGAAAGTTTTTTCCATATTTTGTTGACAAAAAGTAAAAATTAAAAAGCAAGACCGGAATTTTTTTTTTTTAATAATGATACTGCCTGCTCCAACCAAACCCTCAGTCGATGTAGCAGCACTCCCTTGCGGGTCAGGCTATTTGTCAGTCGATGTAGCAGCACTCCCTTGCGAGTCAGGTTATTTGTCAGTCGATGTAGCAGCACTCCCTTGCGAGTCAGGCTATAAGATAGTTGATGTAGCATCACTCCGCGCATGATTTACAGTAAAAAAAAAAAAAATAAAAACACTTTATTTTAAAAAATAATAATAAAAACATTTTATTAAAAAAAATAATAATAAAAACATTTTATTAAAAAAAAAAAAAAAAAAAAACATTGTTTATATTGTTAAAAACATTCAGAATGTTTTAAAAACATTCAGAATGTTTTTAAAAACATTCTGGTCAATTAAATTTGCGTTTTTGTGGTTTTTTTATATAACAATTAATTTGTAATTAAATTAATGGTTTTGACTTTCGTCCAACACGAAAATATTGGATGAAAGTCAAAAGTAATTAAAAGTGACGTATGTGTTGGCGTAAGAATCACTTTTTTCCTTCCGCTCTTCCCAAAGACAACAAACTTTAAATCTATCTATCTATCTATCTATATATATATATATATATATATATATATATATATATATATATATATATATATATATATATATATATATATATATATATATATGTATATATATATAAAGTATGCAAGGGGAAAACCAGTGATGTCACATTAACAATTTTTTAGTTGTTATCTCTATTATGTTAAAAGTAAGTATGTGCATCTTAAAATGATGGATATCAAAAAAAAAAGTTAAATCACATCAAAATTTTGATGTGAAAAAAGGGGTCACAAGGGGTAAACCAGATATGTCCAAATTGTTCAAGGAGTATCTAAAATCCTTTGCGCTATATAGGGGCACTGTTTATAGCTATTTGCATAACAGCCAATCAAATTTATTTTTACCAAGAAAATAATTTTTTCATCATTATTAAAATGGCGGATAATTTTCAAAATTCAAATACTACAGAAGTTAAAAAAAATAAGAGAAAAACTTGGTTTGAAAGTGGGAACAAGATAAAAATAAACAATTATCTTCACATGTGATGGGTTTTCCATGTAATTGCAGATAATTAATGATTGTTTTTAGAAAATAGCAGCCAAAGAGAGGGAGTTTTTACTTTTGTACTTTAACAAAACGCAAAATAAAAATCAACAAGACAGTTTACTTGTTTTAATGATTGAGGTTTTAAGTGTTAAACGAAAAAAAACTCAACAAAAAGAAGAAAAAGAATTTTTCATGACCACTCATTCTCTTATTATATCAAAGTAACACAAGATAATAATACTGTTAGAGTTCCAGTTTGCATCAATGCTATTTTATCAATTTTTGGCATAGGAAAATCAGAAAAACAGAACATTTTATATTATTTTTTTTACTAATTAGTCATTCAAATAAAATATGCAAATGTGTTTTAACAAAATTTCTCTCTCAAAAAAAACAACAACAAAAAGACATTTTATCTGAGCTCGAAAGTTAATAGTTTAGTTTAATTAATTTAATAAAATAAAGCTTGTATGTTTGATTACTTTTACACCATCAAGGAAAACATGCAAACTGACCTCTTGCCTTTTCAGACCATATTATAAATAGTATTATTGATCATATCAAGTCTTTTAAAGGACAATAAAGTCATTACGCATAGCATTGACACTAAAAAGCTGTATTTGACAGAGGATTTTATTTATTTATCAAAAATGTAATGATATGTGCAAGGAGTGCTTCTCACAAAATAAGGTTTGTTAAGAAAGCTACAGGTACTTTATTAATGTGTGATTATTTAATAATAATATTGGATATTATCTAATTTTTTACTTTTTTTTACCTGGAAAATATTTGTAGCAAAATTTAACATTAGCTTTGATTATCCATGATACATGCTCAACATATGCCAAGCTCAATACTTAAAACCAAAGCAACTATGTATAGTGAAAAAAAAGAAATTTATTACGAACTCAAGTTTTAAATAAAAATAATCTAATAAAAAACAATATGTATAAACTAATATTGTTTTTACATATTGTTTTTTATTATATTATTCTAAAATAATACCATATTATTTGTAAGATAATATTATTGAGTTAAGATATACCTTTAAAAAAAATTCACCCCTAAATTGATTTCTTTACTTATCTCAAATGTACTTTTCTTATATATATTTTTTAAACTGAAATTTTTCTTATTCTTTTAACCTAAAGGTCGAAGATTAGAAATCTAGCCTCTGGGTGGATGTTGAGAAGGGTGGTAGATTAGAATGTTGTCAAATATCGGTAGAAATAATATATAATTGGATATAAATCTAAAGCATAGGCATTTCTTTTGCTTCTTTTTCTGACAGTGTCTATTGTTCAAAATTGAACAGTTTTTAAAATTCAACACACATTTGAATATATTATAAGCAACATAATGAATGTTATTTTGTTTCTAAATTAAAATCTACAATTACAAGAAGAAATCCAGTGAGTCAGTGGTGTCCAGGATTCAATGCAGCATGTATAATTTACATTCCTAAAAATTATTTTAACCCTAATTTATCATAGATCATACTAATTTACAAACTTAAAATAAATGTATGAAACTGGAAATAACATAGTAACTTAAGTCTTAATTTTTTTATTTTCTCAAAATGAGAAAAACATGACATCACTGGTTTTTCCCTTCCAACCTTCATAATACATATATATGAAGGATGGAAGGGGGTGTGTGTGTGTATATATATTTATATATATTTATATATATATACAGGGTGCGGAAAAAGTTCCCGTACAAAAATATAAACAGCAAAAACAGCACAAGACGAGAAACAAATTACACTTTAATTTAAAACAAAATAATACTAAAAAATACTAAAAGAATGCGAAGGAATACAAAAGAATACTAAAAACACACTATATATTGAAAGAAAACACCATGCAGATAATTTTTTTAAATTATGCTTTTGTACGGGAACTTTTTCCGCACCCTATTATATATATGTATATATATATATATATATATATATATATATATATATATATATATATATATATATATATATATATATATATATATATATATATATATATATATATATATATATATTAATTAATCTTATTATTTGTATTTCAAGTTTTTTATTCAACAATTTTTGAATGCTTGCATTTGTTTGTATTCTTTTGCCACCAATTATTGCAGCTATAAAATATTTTCATTTGTTCATATAAATATAATTACACATATCAATACATTTGTTCATATAATTATCATTACACATATCAATAACCATATCATTAATTGCATTTTCAACCCCACATTATCAACCGCATTTCATTAACAACATGTTATCAATCACTTTTTTAAAAATTTTCTTTAAAATTTAAACTATTTTTAGCAATTTTTTAAAGATTTATATTGAGAATTTATAAAAGTATCGTTGACAAGTAATAACTTTAAATGAAAATTACTATATAACTTAAACTGGTATATGAAACAATATTTAGGATTTTTTGGTCGTTTAAAAATCATACTTTTGTTTTGTTTGTTAGAAATCATGTCTTTGTTTTATTTGTTAGAAAAAACTTTTGCTACAAATAACAAAAGTTGGTCGTCATCTGATGATGAAGTTGAGATACTTGAAGAAAATGATCAAAATAGTATAACTTATGAACATAACGATTTTCGAAGTGGAGCATTATCATATGATGTAATTTCAAACATGTGGGATAACTTTTCAGTTGAAGAATATGCACCTTATGTCAAAACTGCTCCACGTAAAAACAAGAGTTGGTCTCCTTCAATTACAATTCCAGAACCATTTCAAATGACTATTAGAGATGAAAGAAAAGGTAAAAAAAAGTCTAAAAAAATCCAAAAAATTGAAGATGAGTTGTTACTAAAACAATTAAGGGAAGAAGCTGAATTACACAAGAAAATTGTCCCAACACCTATTCCTGCAAGCACATTTCTGCCTCTATATGAAGAAATAAATAGGCAACAAGAAAAAAATCGACGTTACATTAGAAATATTAAAAAACATATGCTTATATCAACTCAACGACCATTTTCGTTTATTAAAAGAGAAGAAGCAAAAAAAGATTTAAAGCGAAGCTATTCAGCTGAAACCATTAACATACAAAAAAATAATCAGTTTCATGCAAAACCATACCCAGAAAAATTATTTGACTTATCTCTGGCTGACAAAATAGCTGAAGAAGATGAATATCGCAAAATTAAAATAAAGCTTAGAGCTCAAGAGCTTTTAGCAAGTTCCTCATTACCACCTAGCATGAAAAGACGCGACAAAGTGCAATATAAAATGACTAAAAAAAATGAAAATTCTGAAAATGATCGCAAAAGTTTTAAACCTGTTGTTCATCATGAGATACCAGATTTTGAAAGTTTACATAAAAAAATTATAAATGAACTTGAGGAAAAGAAAAGGCTTAATTTATCTACAGTTTGCAATCCTTTTGAACTCAAAACAATGAAAATACCTGAAAGAAGATTAATTTTTAAAAAAATGCATTCTTCTAAAGATAATTCAGAATTGAATGGATCTTGTAATACAAAAGCAAAAAGTCCAACTCATTCTCACATGAAGTCTGAACAATCTCCAAGTTACAGGTAAATTTGTGTAAACTTTTTTGATCTCTATGTTTTGTTATTGGTTTAAATGTTGAAATAATTATGGTTAAAATTACATGCAAAGGGAAAGGCTGAAGAGTAACTGCTTCCCATTTCCATAAACACACAATGTATGTATGTATATACGTATGTATGTATGTATGTATGTATGTATGTATGTATGTATGTATGTATGTATGTATGTATGTATGTATGTATGTATGTATGTATGTATGTATGTATGTATGTATGTATCATTCATTGAATACTTAAAAAAACTTTTATTCATGCTATATGAGTAAACGTTTATAAGACCCTCTAAGCTAAGAATTCTTCTTTAAAGATATAATTTTAAAAATGAGTCTTAATTTTATTCTAAAAATATCTACAAGATTGTAGACCTAACCAACTATTCAAATGTCATATTCAAACATTTTAGATTTATAGTTATATTTTTTTAATTTAGTATTTTGCTTCATGAGTTGTTATCAATAATAATTTACTTTATAAATCAATAAATTAAATTAAATTATTTAAAAAATTATACATTAAGCTTAAATGAAACAGCTCGTCTACGTCAAGAACGCTTAAAGTCAACCATTGAAAAAAGTAAAATTGATAATTTACGAAAATCAATTGAAGAAACAAAGAAAAGAAAAGAACAAGAGAATTTGCGGAAGACGCTGGTTACGAAAGTGGCAGCTCAAGATCCTTCTAGAAATAGGGAAGTAGAAACTGAGGAGAAAATAAAACGTTTCAGGTTATTTCTCTTTTTAGGAATTAAAACTTTTTTAGACTTTTTTTGCTAAAGTAATCAACTGAATAATTTGAAAATTGACCGATTTTTCTTTATAGAGAAGCCGATTATGCAAGACGGTGCGAATATGATAAATACTTACATGACATTAATACAAAGATGAATTCACGACCTTTATTATTTGAGCGTGAATCGCAGACAAATGCTAAACTCAAAGCCAGTCGTAGATACGAAGAAGTATTGAGAGACGCAGGTGTTTGCGAAAATGACCTTGAAAAAATGATGCGTCGCCAGGTTAATTCACAGACAAGTGAGTTTTTTGAAGAAAGTATGAATAAAAATAATGATGAAAGTTCTGATTATGAAAATAATAAGAAAAGCACTAGTCATAATAAAGTCAATATTTCTTCTGATGACGATGATGACGTTTCTGGTGACGATGATGACGGTTTTACATTTGAGGATAAAGTGTTTAAAGATTCTATTGCTGAAGATCATAATGCTGATTTATCCAATGGATCTGATGAAGAAGGTGGTACTTATACTGCAGAAAATGACGGTTTAAATAGTAAAAGCAGTGACGACGGCAGCTATAAACAATCGTGATTTGTAAAGGTCATGTTAGTTAAATAATCATAAATCGGATAGGCTTTGACGGAGTTTATTTTAAGTAGTCGAAAATTAGAAAAGCAGCCATAGCAACAAACGTCATAAATACAAAAAAGTATATAATCAATTAAGATTGTATCTTTATGATGGAATAATACGCCACTTTAAAACATGATATGGCGTCATACTAGACGTTTAGAATTTAAAAAGGACCAAAATAAAAGTTAATGACTAAATGAGTTAATGACTGGTACATTAAAAAGTTATCGACGATTCCTTCTATTATTCTAAAAACTTGATAATTAACAACTAGTCATTCAAAAGATAATTTTCTCTATAACTTTTCCAAAATTAACTTTGATGTCTAAAAACGTATTTTTATATACTTTAAGCTTGTAAACAATTTATTAAGTTAGTGAAACCGTTTGACACAGCTACAAATAAATTTGTTATTCTGAATTTAACTCAATTTAGTTTGACAAAAATGAAACATTACTAATTTAGATTTTGAAAGTCTTTGAAACAAGCAACATTGACGGTTTTAAGTTAGCCGTGCAATGTTTATTCTCCATCAATGTTTTTACCTCTGTTACGGTTTAAATGGTATATTAATTTTACAGATATAAAATTCGTTTCTTAAAAAAAATTGCACGTGAACTTCCAATCAGATGTAAAAATGTTTTTTTAAAATCCTATTTATTTTCGATCCCATTATTTACTTTTTGATAATGTTAAATATTTCTATTGCATATTATTAAATTTCTTGTAAATAAAGAGTTAAAAGTGAACTAGATAAATGTATTATGATGTAGATATATATTAAGATGTATTTATGCATATATATATATATATATATATATATATATATATATATATATATATATATATATATATATATATATATATATACTTATTAAAATTAAAAAAATGTAAAATACGAATTATGTTAAGAAATATATTTTTTAAGTTATTTACTATACTACTTTGTATAGACGATTTTTTTTTTACTTCTTGAGCGCAGTTTCTTTCATCACAGACGAAATATTGTTTCACGTTGGTTGTTAGAGAAAAAAAAAGTGGTGTGACACCAAGGATGTATGAATTAGATATTAATACTATTCATACGTCCTTGGACATATTAAAATATGCTGTTAAATCACTTTTTTTCTTTTTTAAATATATTTGACTATGTGAAAAACAAACTTAAGAAAAAGAACTACTTATGTCAGCAATGCACAAAGGACCAGGGGTAAGCAAAAAAGTTAAAACCAAAGTTCATATTTGTTCAGGCATTTTCAATCAGAGCCATGGCTATTTAGAGGCTCCCCCACAACCCCTAAATAGGAGCGAGGGGGAGGGCTACGAATATAGGGGTCCCATTTGCAAATTTAGGGGCTCTTGTAAATATAAGAAGCTTTTTTTTTTTTTGTAATCCTAATGAAAAAATTTTTAAGACTTGGGGCCCTAGTATCAGGTTTTTGGGAAGGGTCTTGGACCCAGTAACCACGGCTCTGTTTGCAATCGACATGCATATCATATGGTGAAGAATGTTCACTTTATAATGCAGTTGATCAATTTTTTCATCGCTTTTAGGGTACCTCAAACAAGGTAACCAGTAGCTTGCTAACTTTAAACAAGTGTGCAAAAATAGATCGCAATAAATAAAATAAAAAAGATCAAAACTTCATAGTAAAACTTTATTATGTTTTTAGTTTCAGAAGGTCATTACATTTTAAAATAAAAATTACGTAAAAAATCTTTAATTAATTCATTTTTTTGTTTTTAGTTTTTTACCTTTGCTTTTCACTGCTCTTTTTATTTTTATTTTAGGTGCCCCAAAAAGACCTATCTATATGTGACCTAAAATCTAGCTTATATAGCAAGCGCTCTAAACACTGCGCCACGGACGCACGTTTTAAGTTCCACCTTTGCTTTTCACTGCTCTTTTTTAGAGGTTTTCACCTAAAGTTATTTTTACTTCAGATTTTTTTACCACTCTTTTCAGTAGATTAAAAAAAACAGAAACTGTTGAAAACTAACCGCATCTTTTTCTATTTTTTGACCTTTTTCTAATAATTTAAAGCCTTCAAAAATCGAGGGGGCTCCTAAACTTTATGTTTGAGTGCATAAATGTGTTTTGTTAAAATTTTAAATCTAACTATTATTTATAATTGGATTCAAGATTTTTAAAAAAATTTTTAATTAATTTTCCTAAACTAGGGGGAATTTTTTAAGGGTATACCTGCCCCTGAGCTCTGGTTGCCGTGATTTTTTGAAAAATATTACTTTAATAAATATTAGCACAATAGTAGTTGTAATTTGCTTGTCCAAAATCTATTTGCAAAATTTGCAACGCAAAATAGTGGCGCAGTGGTTAGAGCGCTTGCTTTATAAGCAGGAGATCCAGGTTTAAAACGAGCTTTGGACATATTTTCGCGTCACGGTAAGGAAGGAGGCGTGAACTTCCTGGTTAAATCCACTTTCACGGACCTCTGTGACAAGACCGGTAGGACTTCTTGGATCACCAAAAAAAAAAATTAAAAAAATATATATATATATTATCCATCTCCACTGACAGACAAAACTTAGGTAAATCTCCGATAACAAGTCCCGATAAATGAATAGTATTTTAAATATTAAAAATCTGTTCAAAAAAAAGATATTATATTTTTCAATTTAAATGCGTTCTTGAAAAATCTTCTTATAATCTTGTTAAACTTCAATAAACATAACTCTTAACTTTTCAACGTGACGTATTTTGTCAGACACAACAAACCTTTTCAGCGTCTTTTTTAAGTTTATTATGCACAGCTCCCGATGTTTGTTATGATGTAACACCAAGCGGGCTTTTCTGCCTATCAATATACTCCTTGAAATGGAACTTGATTATGTGAAACTTCCATCCAAGTAAAATCTTCTTTGCGAATAAATCATAGACAAGTTTTTCTTAGTGATGCATAGACTCCACAAACTTATCTTTTTTTTTTTTGTAGGATACATCAATTTTCATCCTAAAATACTGTTCAGCAACTAAATCAAACAAAAGGGTTTCAATATGGTCAATTCTCCCGATTGCATTTTCTGAATTCATACGCTAGTGATCCAAAAATTTATAACTTTGTTAGCGATATTTGAGATTTTGTGAAATCAAAATGCCAACTTTATTAAGAACGTAAAAGTTATAACATTTTAGTCGTCTGTTCGTAGTCGAAAAGTTTTTGTATATTTTTTTGCATGACATTTTTTTTTATTCTCTCTGGCATGAACCTAATCTTAATCAATTTTAACAATCCTTCTCTCATGTATGGAACCGGTCTTAAGATCAGATCCATGCAAGAGATATTTTTTGAAGACATTGAAAAACCATCTCATGCATTATGGTTTATGAAGAACTTTCAATAAGACTTTGTTTTTCTTTTAAAATTTAAGAATTTGGAAGAATGTTAGCCATAGAGACAGGTAGAATAGTTTAGCTTAGTAAACATTTGATTTATTGGGGGTTCAAGTTATGGAGTGATTTTTATGAGAAAGTATTAATGAGAACTTAAAGGTAAATTTCAAAGTAATTTGAGTTACGGGATGTTTGAGTTAGCGAGAGTTCAAACTTTCGGGACTTTACTGCAGATATAACTAGCTTTTTGATAACTCAAAAATTCTTTTGCTTTAAGCCATAAGTTAAAGTTTTCTTATTTAATTTTCATAGTTCTAAAAAATTTTTGAACTTATAAACAAATTTTATATTTTTAACTTAAAAAGACTAATTAGTCCTTAACACTAATTAGCCCTTAACATAAATTTGGCATTTATAAACGAAAGTTCTTCATAAACCATAATACATGAGAAAGTTTTGAATGTCTTCAAAAAATATCTCTTGCGTGGATCTAATCTTAAGACCAGGTCCATACATTAGAGAAAGATTGTTAAAACTGATTAAGATCAGATCCATGCCAGAGAGAATCAAAAAATAGCCATGCAAAAAAATATACAAAAACTTTTCGGCTGCTACAAAACGAAAAAATTATAACTTTTACGTTTTCAATGAAGTTGACATTTTGATTTCGCAAAATCTCAAGTATCCCTGACAAAGTTTTGGATCACTAGCAGATGAATTCAGAAAATAACAACAATAAATCTGGACGATAAATATAATAGATAAGTCTTTTATATAATAGATAAATCTTTTAAAACCTATAAAGATAAATCTTTATAAAGATCATAACCACGTAATTTTGAGAGCAAGTTTTTGCAAAATAATAAAAGATGAATTGAATGCTTTGAAAGATCGGCAAACACACAACCGCTTTTACAACTCACTACTTTATCTATATTGAAACATTTACGTATTTTATTTGTTAATAGCAGTGTGTGCTGGGTATTCTTACATGGATTTTTATAAACACCAATCATAAATTTCTAATAAAATATCCAATATAAATTAATAATGTAAAAAAAACTAATAACACTGATAAACAAATAAAATTTAATTGTGCAAATCTTGTTAACTAGGTGGTTTTTTAAAACAAATTAAATATGCTGATTTCAAATATGGAACCATTTTTCACCATCACGTCAAGTTGTAAAGATATTTGGGTTCAAATCTTTAGTATTTAAGGTAAAGTCCCTAATATTGTCGAAAAAAAAGTTATTCAAAAGTATGTCAACCTGGGTCTCAAAAGAAGCGTATTTTCATAGAGATTTTAAAAATGGTATTTTTTTGTAATAAAAATAAGTACTTTTTGTATTATTGCTGAGAAACATTTTGTTAAAATTTTTTTAAAGTCTTTAGCATTTTTTCACATAATTTTTTTTGTCAATAAATTTTAAGTAAAAGTATTTATCTTTTCTAGAATCTCTATGAAAATACGTTTCTTTTGAGACCCAGGTTGACATACTTTTGAATAACTTTTTTTTCGACAATATTAGGAACTTTACCTTAAATACTAAAGATTTGAACCCATATATCTTTACAACTTGACGTGATGGTGAAAAATGGTTTGCATATTTGAAATCAGCATATTTAATTTGTTTTAAAAAACCACCTAGTTAACAAGATATGCACAATAAAATTTTATTTGTTTATCAGTGTAATTTTTTGCATGTGTCACAATGATGAATTTTTCTCAAATAAAACTAATACTCAACAGAATGATGCGTTTTGAATCTCTATGTTAACAACCTTAATTCTTTAGCGCAAAGTTTAACATTATATGTTTGAAATAGTCAATTGTGTTTCGGCAAGTTTTAAAGTGTTTTTTTAATATATAACTTTCATTTACAATTATAAACCAAAAGGCTTATAAATTAAATGTTTTAAAAAATTATATTTAACGCCACACACTAAATCTTAAATATAAGTTTGGAGTATTTGGAACCTTTTTTAGGTATGATTTTATATATTTTTTTATTACAAAAGGACGCGCAAATTTTTGTTGGTAACAGTAAAACCTATGTTTTTCTTATGATTTAAAACTCTTTTTGCACACAAGTCTTAACTACACGTTATTAAATACAGCTTTAACTACACGTTATTAAATATCGTTCTTAACGACACGTTATTAAATATAGTTTTAACTACACGTTATTAAATATAGTTTTAACTACACGTTATTAAATATAGTTTTAACTACACGTTTTAAATATAGTTCTTAACTTTAAAAGTACACTTTAGATATTTAGCGAGAAAAAATAAGAGGTGATTTAATCGAAAAACTAAACAACTTTGTACGCGTGTTTTTTAATAAGTCTTGAGAAAAAATTGAAGAATAAAAAGAGACAACGTAATGAGGTCAAGATGTTCATATAATGAGGTCGTACAAGATGTTCATATAAACTATTTGAAAATTTTATCAGGCGGTAAAAAGTCACAAATTCTTTTCAATCACTACACTTTAATAATTGCGGATGTTAAAACCTATTTATTTAATAACATCAGTTTTTTAAAGATTTTCTGACTTTAAGGGTGCTCTATCATTAGAAAAATTAAGTTGCTTTACAAAAATGTAATGCAATTTTATACTATTGTGTCTAAAATACTATACAAAATAAATTTTTATATAAACAGTCTTGACTACTTTAAAGTAGTTAAGGCTGTTGATAAAAAAAAATAAGAGCAAGGCATTATAAATAGTATTTGCAATATACATTTAACTTTCTTGAAGAAACTGAACATGGGGCAAAACAAATATTGCTCTGTAGAAAAAAGAAAAACAATTTTAAGTATGTTATTGAATGGACTTAACATTTCAGAAATTTCGGGTTAACTAGGGTTGTTCTAGAAAATTGCTTCAAAACTGTCGTTAACATATTGAGAAATACAATACCACTGATGATAAAATCTAAAAGCCACCGCCAATAAAAATTTCAACCAATATGGATCGCCAAATTGTTAGGATTTCTTAAAAAGATCCTTTTTTAACTTCTACTGAAACAAAAAGCAAAATTAAAGTGTAGTAGTGTCAGCCCCAACCATTTTTTGTCGTTTACAAAAAGCCGGTCTGCGAGACTGTATAGCGAAGAAAAAACCTCTCGTTTCAAAACGAAATCAATTATAGGTTTGCATTAATGTTCTGAATAAAAGTTTCCTTTTGGAAAAATGTTTTATGGACCAATGAATCCAAGTTTATTTGCTTCCTGCCTGATGGAAAATTATATGTCATGCATCCTATGAAGCAAATAAACAACCCTTTGTATACTCTAAAAACGGTGAAGCTTGGTAGTGGTAATATTAAAGTTTGGGGAGCTATGTCGTGGCATGGTATTGATCCACTAGTCAAAATTAATGGAAATTTATACCAAGAGAAATACAAAAATATATTAAAAAAATGTAATGGAGCCATATGCAGATGGAAATCTACCTGTTACTTGGAATTTAGTGCACGACAACAACCCAAAGAATACTGCAAGGTTTGTAAAATCTTGGCTCGAGGAAAATAAAATAGATGCTCTAGAATGGCCAAAGTTTCGATCTGAATACGATAGAAAACTTATGGAAAAATATTAGAGTGGCTTTACGGGATCAGCAATTTTAATGATTAACTTTGCGTAGTGTCATTTGCTATAGACAATGAAGTTAAACCGATTCCGTGGTTATTGCTAAATTTTTGTAGCCGTGGCGCAAAAATCCGTGGTTAGAGTTCTGGCTCAGAACCAAGAGGTTTGAGGTTAGACGCTGGCTCTAGTCCAATAATCGACATAGGTAAGAAAGGAGATGTGAACTTCCTAATTAAATGCTGTTCCGCGGTGATCTGTATAAGACCGTAAGAACTTCTGTGAGCACCTTAATAACCACAAGAAAAAAAAATTAAAAAATTTAAAATTCAAAAAGTCAAGGATGCCAAAACTGTAGTACGATGTTTGAAAGCATGTAAACAGTATGCTATCAAGAATCATGTAGTGTTAAAGAATAAGGGGTACCCAACAAAATAATTATGTTAGTTTTAATATTTTGATGTATATTTATACACCAGTATTTTTTTATTTGATTTGTTACTTCTATGATCATAACTTTTCGCTATGTTTAGTAAATTTTTCAATAATTATAGTTATACTTCAGTTAAAAATGATTTTTTTATCTTAGTGTTTAATAATTCTAAAAAAATGATTACTCCTTATAAGTAAAGAGTGGAGTATTTTTGTAATAAATTTATTGTAATTATTTTTTATATTTTGTTCTTAGATTTGTTTCAACTCTTTTTAACAATAGAAAAAATGATAAAAGAAGCAATCTTGACTGCAGCATTGTTTTTTAACGTTTTTAATGCAAAACCAATTGAAGAAAATGTGCAATATCCTCCTTCTTTAATTCAACGCCCTCGATCAGGAAGAGAGATTCCGAAAAGTACCATGTCAAAAAATAAAATTGATTTGCTAGAGCAAGGAGATTTTGATTGGGCCTTTTTTTACAAAAACAAGCTAAACAGGCCACTAACATACGGTTGTAAGGAGAATTTTGACGACAATCTTATTAACCAAGCAGATGATAACTTGCAGCTTAAATTGTTCCAAAAAGAACTTCAAAAACGTGCGTACAGCGAACTGTTTGAAGATTCTTAGTTTTTATGCAAAGAAAATTAAATCTGTTTATGATTTTTGTCAACATTCTAAAGTTACAAAGATTCTTTTAAATAATAAAAAGTTAATGTAAATGATGTTTTCAATGGAAACAATGTTCAACTTGTGTTTTTAAATAAATATCTTATGACTTACTTTCTTTCTTTATAATAACTATATATTTAGATAATCTGAATAAAATTTAATTTGTTATATTTTTATTGTAAGCATTTTTGATACTTTATACTAAACTTTTTTTTTTTCAATTTTTATTTTATTTTAGGTGCCCCAAGAAGACCTAACGGTCTTGTCACAGAGCACCACAAAAGAACATCTAACTAAGAAGTTCACACCTTCTTTCTTAAAAATATGCCCAGAGATCATTTTGAACCCTAGATCTCTTGCTTCTAAAGCAAGCGTTTTAACCGCTGCGCCACGGCCGCTGTAGTTATAGTCGATCGAGGTAATGACCCAAGAAAACTAGGTGAAAAAACCAATAAACTTTTTAACCAAAGTAGAAAATTCGGATGTTTAGACCAAATTTATTGACCTTAGTAATGACCAATAATAGTAGAAAACCACCTGTACAGAATAAATATAAATACATCCGTCCGTATATTACACATAAAATAGTAACTTGCGCTTTTACTTTCATTAAAAAATATTCTTTTATTTAAAAAAACTTATTTTAAAATAATGAAAAAATATAAGTAAGATAACAAAAATATTGCATATTATAATATAAACATTCTTTATTAATGATATATTATATAAACCTTTTCAAGATGTAATTGAGAACTTGAAAGTTGTAATTAAGAAAGTAAGATGTAATTGAGAAATACAACATGTAATTTAGAAGTCCCAATATGTAAATAAGAAACACAACATGTAATTAAGAAATTTTAAAATGTAATTTAGAAACCCAACATGTAAATAAGAAATCGCAATATGTAATTTGAAAAACAAAAGTTGTAATTAAGAAATCGTATTATGTAAATGAGAAAACATTATTTGTAATTGCGAATTTAATGTAAGCTTAAAGGTCATTATAAAAGATCTTCTTGGACATGCATTTTATTAAGTTAATAATACCAAATTTAGCATTTGTATGCACCAGCAATACAGTAATACAGTAATGGAATTGAAAGATTGTTGTGTTATTTGTCAATACACTATGAATAGAAAGTCTGTTATTAAATTGAATCCAAGCAAGCATTTATTTCACCAAATTTGTTACCAACCACTTCTGGAACAATCATGACCACCTCGTCCTATTTTTAGACATGAAATACATACAACTGAACAAGTTGAAAGAAAACATTATGTTTTATCTTCATCGAATAATAGAAGAAGAGTAATTGAATGTGCTGAGTGAAACGGCGATTGGTTGGCTCTGGCGCAAACTTTAGGTGTCAAATATAAGACAGCATACAAATGGATCTGCAGCGGAAATTTAAATTTTATTGGAAGGTGGTTTTAAACCAAAAAAATTAACCGATGATCAAATCGAAGAAACACTAACATGGATTGAAAGTGACTGTCAGTTGACAATGGTGGCCATTAAAACAAGGATATTAAGACAATTTAATATTAGCGTCAGCACAACAACAATTGCCAATTACCTCGAAGGCAGACTATTTTCATTTAAAAAAGTGCACAATGAGCCTACTACAATAAATAGTAATGAAAACAAACAAAAAAGAGCTGAATATATTAGGAACATTAACGAACATATCACAAATGGTCATCAGATAATTTGGTTGGATGAAATAGATTTTAACCTTTTTTGTAGAAAAACGCAAGGACGTGCCAAACAGGGGAAAGACCAATAATAAAAATACTTTCTTCAAAAGGTGCAAATATACATTTGATTGCAGCTATATCAACAACAAATGTCGTCATGATGGAAACTTGCAGAGGATCATTTAAAGCAGATTCTTGTAACGAGTGGATGTTGGCTTTGTTTAACCAGTGGGTTACATCCGGGAATCGTTTAGAGGATTTGATTGTCGTAACAGACAATGCTCCATGTCACGCTAGTTTGGAAAGCGTGTTTGAAAATTTTCCGGCTTAGTTGTTACAATTAAGACCTTACAGCCCATGTTAAACTCAGTGAAAGCTATCTTGTTCAAAATAAAAATAAACGTTAAAAATGTTATTCGCATTCCACCTGTATTCGGTGCTGGGATTATGGAACAACGAATGCAGTATTTAGAAATAATTGTTACTGCGGCAAAAAATACAATAACGGGAGGTGATTGTACACGCGCTGTACAACATACGACCACGCATTACGCAACGATTTTAAATATGGAAGACGTCCAAGTTTGTGCTTAACTGAATACTGCAATGATTTTTAATGACGTTGTTTAAATTTAAATTTTAAATTTTTATGTAAATAAATTATTTGTGTTTTATTATTCATCTGAAACCTCAATTAAATTTTCAAAGAACTTTGTATTCTTTATACTTTTCTCAATTACAACTTTTATCTTCTCAACTACATCTTACGATTTCCTTATTTACAACTTTAATGTTCTAAATTACATCTTACGTTTCTCAATTACAACTTTCATGTTCAAAATTACATCTTGAAAAGGCGTCTAACTTCGATCCGAAAAGTGAAGCCACTTTTGCCCTTTTTACAAATGTCGGATTAAATTTGTAAATAAATATTGTTTAACTTTTCTTTTCTTTTCTTAAATGAAGTAAATATATTTTAAATATAAATACTATTTATGTAAAAGTGTTAAGAGGAAATTAGAATACTTGTAAAATAATAATTTATGTTTCTTAAATTCATTTCCGATCAGAAAGAGATTAAATTTTGAATAAAAAAAGTAAAACGACAGACGTTTTTGAAGCATTTTTATGAATTGAAATATCGTAACGGTTACTTTAAGCCTTAAGTTCCTACTTTATTCCACCTTTGAAAATTTGAGATTTATGCTTCTCCTGTTCAAATGTCCTAAAAGTGGCGCATTTTTTGCTATTTTTTTAATTTATATCTAGCCAACACCGAAGAAACCATATTGCCTTTGCAAACACTAAATAATATAACTGTTAGTTGGATGTCAAAAAGTAACTGAACTCGTTTGTAAAGTTTACTGTGCAGAACTTTTATGTGGTTTGCTTTTGTCGTACACACTACAGGAAAAAAATATATAGTATAGTCTCTTCAAATAGGTTTCTTTGCATTTCCCCTTTATAAAAATAGTATTGCATTAATTTTCTATGTTGTAAACAGTATTTTTTTGTTAGTAAAATATATTAATTGATTTATATTCCAGCTTATAAAAATGCCAAGAATGTATAATAGAAGACCGGGCTCCAGAAAATATGTAGATTATTCTCCAAAAATCTCCAATAGTGTTTTCCGCTATTATTGGTCGAATGAGCCAGAAAGAAGCACCAAAAATTTTGGCATATGTAGAACTACCATGCAAAATAAACTAAAGCTAAAACACAATCAAAACCCAGGGCATCCCACAACATTTACTGCTTCGGAAGAATCAGCTTTTGCTGCTCACATCTTGGTAGTGTCTGAGGATTCCCTGTGAATGAATTAGATTTTAGGTCTATTGTGAAGGGTTACCTTATTTCGCAAAATAAAACTATTCCACAGTTTAGAAATATTTTTCCAGGACTAGAATGGAGTAAAATGTTTTCAAAAAGACATTCTATGCTCACTTTGCGTTTGGCTGCCAATATAAAACGCTATTGGTCTGCTGTTAAAAAAAAAACCTTGAGCAAAGCATATTGAAAACCTCACCCAAGTTGTTACAAATGTGAAAGCAGAAAATATATACAACTATGATGAAACAAACCTAAGTGATGACCCAGGACGCAAAGAAGTTATATGTCGTAGAGGCTATAAATACCTTGAAAGAGTAATAAACTCATCAAAGTCCAATATTTCAGTCATGTTTTGTGGATGTACAATACCACCTTATAATAAGTAAGTTTTTTCGGTCTTCAGTTGGTGTGGCATTCAACAATAAGCCAATAAAAAACTCATAAAAAATCTTTTGAAAAAACTGAGCACCGCTAATATTTTTATATTTTGTGAGAAAAATTTTATATTAAAGTAAAATTTTAATTTATCTCAATGTAAAATATCAGGAGATGTTGATATAAATAAAGTTTACTAGTATATCAATTTATACATGAAATTTATTTATAATTAAATTCTCTAAATTGTTTGTTATACGATTACAATTTTGTTTAAAAAAAATTATATTAGTATCAACATTAGTTCATATATAACAACAATAAATTATCAACATTTGTTCATATATAACAGCAATAAAGTATTTAACACATAAAATGAAAGTTATTACAATACATAAAAAGTATATATAAAAAAGAAAACTTTGAATTTTTGGAATTTAAATAGTTTTAGAAACTCGAAAAGCACTTTCTACCAAAGAAAATTGCACATAGTATTATCACTTCATGTCAGGTTAAAAGATTTTCTTGAAGAATGTAAGGATTTCCTTTAAGCGTGTATACATTTTTTTACTAAGCTTCTGCTTTCTATGCTTCTTTTTTTATTATTTGAATTTTTAACTAACGAGCGAAGTTTTATGCGGATAGCTTCTTTAAATTGATTTATTTCGTAATTTTGTTTATCAATAGAACCTCTATTGTATAAGTCGCGACCCAATTTTGGAGGTCGCAAATTGTTATCAACGTTAGGATATTCTTTGATTTCGTCTATAAGTTCTGTATTTTTGTTTATTGGATTTTGCTGGAATGAAGTCACATTTGAAACCATCAAAACTAGGAATCCTAACCTCATATTCTTTAAAATAAAATTATTGATTTGATTAACATTTTCTTAAATACCAAAGAAAACATATTCTTAAATACGAAAGAAGACATTTTTTTAAATCCCAAAGATATTATTATTAATTATCATTTTTATTATCCCAAAGATAGTATTATTATGATTAATATATACATAATTAATAGAATTAATTGTTTATTATATTCAATGCTTTATTAGAATTACGCATTTCGCTTTGATGAGTAGAAAAAATGTTTGACGTCTAACTAAAAATTTAGAGGAGTATAACTAAGATATAGAAAATAAGAAGTAGAGATAAAAACGGAAGAAAGGGGTATATTTAAAAACAAAAAATATTGTTTAGATTTTTTACTTTTTTTTTTTAATTTCTTTATATTTGGTTTTAAAAGCGTTATATATATAAAAAAAAAATTAGACAACAAAATGAAACAAAGCTTGATTTTTATATAAAATTTAATTATAAAACATATAAATATATAAACGTATAAATATATAAACATATAAATATATAAACATATAAATATATAAACATATAAATATATAAAACAATGATATAAAAATTTATTTATAGAACAATTATAAAGTAAAAATAACAAGCTATAAAAAGATAAAAGTAGAAAGAATAAAAATAAAAAAATGAAGAAATTGAGAATAAATAAAAATATAATTTTAATACAGATTTATAAAATAAAAAATTAAAAACCAAATTAAACTAAAAAATTTAAAATTAAAAAGGCTACGGTATTTGTAAAGTAACAGCACTCAATCTTAACCGCATGCATGATTATATCAAGAACTCTTTTGTGAAAAATCAAAAAAAACCGACTTAAAAAACTGCAAAATATGTATATTTTACCATTTCTTTAATTTGTAGTTTTATGGCGGTGTGATCATTTAAAAAAAAGGTAAAGCTTTGTTTAAAATGGTTCCATCAAATAGAGGGTAAGCGATTTTTACAATATACCTTTACTAAAAGAAATAAAAATTTTTTGACATTATTTTATTTTTAGCCCAAAATAAAAAAACTCTTTAAATAAAAACTTTAAACGCCATGAAAATAATCAACAAAAGAAGTTATTTTTCAACCTAAAAACTATATATTTTAATCTCAATTATATATTCTTAATATGGCAAATAATTGTGGAAAAGGAACAAAATTAATAATATCATAATATTAAATTATTCATACCCAAAAAATAATAAATAATAATATTTGACAATAGTAATCTAACTTCCGGTAGAGACAAAAACAAAAACAAAAAAAAATATATGTGTGCAATGAAACTAAACAAAATTTCGCTGTGTTTTTAGGGAACTATTTATTGCATATCTATTGCGTGCTATTTTGTAAAAGTTTCTTTTGACTTATTTAAAAAAAACAACATATTTTTGAATCTATAATAAAATCAGATATATATATAAAAATTATTGAATAATTTATTTTTTGGACTTGTGATTTTACAACAAATTAAAACTTTTTTTTTAACTTTTATCAAATAAGTAAATTGTTACAAAATCATTTTACAAAATAAGTTTCATAAAAATAAATAACTATAATAAACTATTTTTATGAAATTTTTTTTTGAAATTCCTAAATAATTGTAACTGTTATAGGGTTGTTCGCCGTAAACAAAAACTTACGACAATTTCGCATTTTTATCTTCCGTATTTTAAGTTGCTATTGCGGAAGTTGTATTTGCGCAAATTCACCTTCCGTAACGCATTGCACGAAAAAAATAAATGATAATAATTCCGTAATAAACATTTATGAAAAGAAACTTACTAAACAAATCATTTCGAAAGAATACTTGCGAAACAGTTCCTTACGGAAGGAGCATTTCGGAATGTGTGCTTACGGAATAGACTCGAAAGCATTCATTAAACTGTTATAAGGTTAAGAAAGTTAGGATGCAGGCTGCAGGTGGGGGTTGTGGTGGCTGAAACAGAAATTAAGGGGACCTAACGCAGCTAAAATTTAAATAGAAAAAACTGAAACTTTGAGTTAGTTTTGAGGGAAAGGGCAACGCTCCCTCCGCAACATGTCTCTATGCCAGTGTTTATATATATTTATATTTATCAAGTACTGACTTTGGTTTTCTTCCGACTTTCAGTTGTTTATTGTCTTGGACTTAGCATAAATGGAGGTTTACTATTTTTATTCTCATATATAAATACTTAGTAAAATATTTGGAGCCATTACAAAGTTTATTTGAACTTTAAGTGTTGTTTGGCCATTGTCAGTTCTTAGCGAATCTTGTAATTAATTTATCACTACCTTTCAGACTAGCAACAGCTCTGAATCTTTCAGCGCTTGTATAGTCCTGGTGAGCTTCTATGGTAAAATTTATTCCAGGGACGAAGACCTGGGGAAGGGTCGTATTGTACGTGCCCGTTTTTTTGCTATAAAATCTTGCAACTATTTTTTTACTGCTCTCCAATACAGTTAGAGCTTTAAAACTTTCAGCAGTTTAGTATAGTCCCAATAACGTTGGTATGTTGAAAATAAAATCATTTTCCAGGGCCAATGGTACAAGGGGCAACAAATGCCCTTCCCACTTTCCCACCCTGACTTTTTTTTATTTTGTTAGTGAAAACATTTTAGAAAAAATTATTGAAAAGGATGTCTTTAAAACTTTTTTAAATTTTACTTGTTGTTATTGAGGTAATAAAAGCGAAAGCAATAAAAAATAGAGCACCTCAAAAATAAAAAAATTGAAACTAACTAAACATAAAATTATTCTATTTGAAAACAAGTATAAGCTATTTTTAGGCATTTTATTATATAATTAATTTTAAGCACTCATCACTTATATTAGATCTATTTTTTAATTTCAACATAGGAATTGTTTCCCGATTTCGCATTGCATTCGTATTTTAACGTTGTTCAAGTTATCTTCATTATTTAATTTTTATTCAATTAAATGACATTCTAAAAAGTATATTTCTATGGACGTCTTGATCTTTTTATAGATGTTCAAAACTGAAGCTTATCAATATCGTATAAAACATTAGTATTTTAATTACTTAGTTAATTATACGTATTTGATTCATAAAACGTAATTAAATGTATTTATTATGCCGCATTTCGTAAGTTTTTTTTTCCGTTAAGAGCTGTATCGCAAGTTGCGGTGCGAAAGAGTTTCGTTTCGAAAGAAATTTGGTTTTTAATTATTATTTTAAAAAATGAAACCTTAAAATTTTCATACGTTGCAATACTGAAAATAAAATTTTATTATAAGCATTTTGGTATACAAAAATTTTATTTTTTACAACTATATCCGTTTGACCAACAAAAATTTTTTTTACAGACTTCAAAACGTCGTTTTGCAAAAGTGCTCGTTTCGCAAGTGTGACTTCCGTAAGCGCTACTTTCGTATGTAGCAAAGTAGTTTTATTTCGTAATTCAACTTGCGAAAGGCTACATTTCGTAAGTAGCATTTGTGAAATGAACATCGACGGTTTTTTATTTTGTAAAATTCGGTACAAAAAAAAAGTTCCTGATTCTCAATATCATTCCGAAAGAATTTTATTTTTCCGGAATTATACAAAATCTTCCGGTTAACAACTCTAAACTGCTAACTATTTTTTGACTCTTAGTCGGCTAAAGGCGGATTTCCACTTACAGGAAATTTTCCTCGGAAAGGAAAAAAAAGCACACGTGGTATAAAAATTGCGCATCTTAATTTTTTTTTTGTTACACGATTGGATGATTTTCTTTTCCGTTTCGTTCCGCGGAAAGTTTCCTGTAAGTGAACTTTCGCCTTAAGTTGGTCTATTATTAAATAAGCAGGAAAGTAAAAGTACATTGCTTTTTACAATTTTTTAGAGATCACCCTGAAACCTTTTTGAATTAGCGAAAAAGTCTTTGTGCGTTAAATAAAAACTTTTTAAAAGTTTCATTTTATTTTTGAAAAAAATAAGGAGCTTGCACAATACATTTTTACAAAGCAAAAAGAATCTCAAAAATAAAAAGAATGATGTCGTAGTGTTTGTTGTGGTGCTTTTCGTGGTGTTCGTTGTGGTGTTTGTTGTGTTGTTAGTCGTGGTATTTGTCGGCTAAAAACTGAGTCTCTAAAGAAACAGGCGTCTTGGAAAAAAAAGAACAAAAATAAAATTATTCTATCCCGGCTCTGACCAGATAAGCGAAAGAAAAGCGTAAGAAAAGAGGCGTGAACTTAGTTAAACGTCTGTCCGTGGTGCTCTGTTTTAAGGCTGAACGGACTTCTTGAAGCACCCTAATAGCCACTCACACACACAAAAAAAAAACTGCATGAAATATTCTTTTAAGCGTGGTCCGAAGTCATGATCTGTTTATCATCAAGTGTTAGATTTTTCTATGAAATCCGGATTGCAGATTTTCGTTGATAACCAATTTTTTTGATGAAAACCAATTTGTTGATAACCAATTTTTGTTGATAACCTTTTTGTTGATAACCAATTTTTTCATCTGAGTTTTTTATTGCCTTTGATATATTACTTTTCTGAGCTGAGACTGTCGTCGTTTTGATGGTTCATTTAATTTTTTTAGGTCTATAACTTTGGAAGTTTGTTTTGATATTCTTTTGTTATCTTGTATTCAATAAAATCCATGTTCAAAACATCTATCGTTATGTAAGGACCGCAGATTGACTTAACTTGTCACCTAATTGTGTGTCTTTGCGTTTGTTGACATTGCAACTCCAACTGCAAAAAACCGTGCTGAACGTTTAACATCATAACGCTTTTTCTGTATACTCTGTACTATTCTGCTATTTTCATAGGCTGCGTTTTTTTTTTGCCCCAATTTCTTTATCGAACTCTGCCATTAGTATCCAACAAACTCATCATGCATGGTCATGCATGGTTGTCATTGGATTATGATCGGCACCACCGCGCTGGTGATGCCGATTATGTACCCAGATTGTTTTACGATTGGCATCAATGTGCTGATTTTGCCAATATTGCCAAGTCGTAAACCACATAAAAAAGTACACAGTTGCGCACGCGTAACTTTTATAAAAACTGAAGATTAATAACGTCAGTTTCCTTATAATTTATGAAGATTTGACTCCAGATTATCAAATATATTTTCAGTAAGCAGTCGTATTTGTATTATATAAATAAAGGAGAAAGATTATAATAAAAATAGATGCATTATGGGTCATATACCAACTAAGGAGTTTACCTGTACTAAATATAACTTTTATCTTGACTGCTAAAATTACTAAAATTATAATTTTCGAATATATAATAAAAATAAAACAATAATAAAATACTAATACAATCGTTACAATAATTTTTTAGTTTTTAAAGTTATTTTATAATATTTTCATGGTATATTATATCTATAAGGTAATGTAAATGTATATGTATGTGTATTTGTATATGTGTGTATGTGTATATGTATGTGTAATATCAATGTATATGTATAAGGTAATGTAAATGTAATGATATTATTATAACATAAACAAACTAAATGCATTTAATTTGTATACATTCAGTTCATCGAGGTGTTGTCTAAGACAAAGATAAATAACTGCTTAATTAGAAAGCATTTCATGAATTTATATGTCCTTCTACGTTTAAAAATAACTTATTGCAAGCTTCAAATTTATTAAATGTTTATCAATGCACTTCATTGTATGGTAAGAATAATTTTGTTAATAATGTGCATATTTTACATCATTTATCATATTATGCAGAGAGATTTAGTTGTCTTGACAATGTTTCAGGATTTGTTTTTGATAATTATTTGAAATCTTTACGTTACAGGGTAAGAAAACCAAAACAAATTCTTCAACAAGTTATCAAATGCAAGTATGATCCTAAAAGTCATGTTGTTTGAAATCTTGGCATAATCTTTTTAAATAAAAAATATCATTAAAATGGATTTCATTTTCAATCATGAAAAATTTTCAATCATGTCTAAAGTCTTGCTGTTTAAACTGCAGAAAGAAATGGTTTCATTAAAATTTGCTCAAGTTTGCAACAATGTGAAATATGATTAATAAACATAGCAGTAAAATATACTGTTGATTATTAAAAATGTAAAGATATTCTTGGTTTTTTCACATCTAATACCTTCATCTGATCCTATTATTTTAAGAGTTTTCAATCTTGCTTCTAATCAATACAAAGCAAATATACCAGAAATATTATTTAATTTATTTAGCTACAATGTATGTATGTATGTATGTATGTATGTATGTATGTATGTATGTATGCATGTATGCATGTATGCATGTATGCATGTATGCATGTATGCATGTATGCATGTATGCATGTATGCATGTATGCATGTATGCATGTATGCATGTATGCATGTATGCATGTATGCATGTATGCATGTATGCATGTATGCATGTATGCATGTATGCATGTATGCATGTATGCATGTATGCATGTATGCATGTATGCATGTATGCATGTATGTATGTATGTATGTATGTATGTCTATGTATGTATGTATGTCTATGTATGTATGTATGTATGTATGTATGTATGTATGTATGTATGTATGTATGTTTGTATGTATGTATGTATGTATGTATGTATGTATGTATGTATGTATGTATGTATGTATGTATGTATGTATGTATGTATGTATGTATGTATGTATGTATGTATGTATGTATGTATGTATGTATGTATGTATGTATGTATGTATGTATGTATGTATGTATGTATGTATGTATGTATGTATGTATGTATGTATGTATGTATGTATGTATGTATGTATGTATGTATGTATGTATGTATGTATGTATGTATGTATGTATGTATGTATGTATGTATGTATGTATGTATGTATGTATGTATGTATGTATGTATGTATGTATGTATGTATGTATGAATGCAGCTATTTATGTATGCATGTGTAAATATTTCTTTTTTCATTTCAGCGCAAGTTTTACTGTAATTTTTATATAAAAATGGATTCAAGAACATTAAACAAATATGTATTGAAAATGTTTCTATTGAATGAAAACTGGAAAACATATACAGACATTGTTTTGTAGAAATTTGTAATTTTTGAAACTTACTATTTTATTTGAAATCTTAAATTTTTGAGAGATTACAAGACTGATTTTTTAGCTAACATGTATGATTTTTAAATTTGTAAAAAATAAAAGTTAATTATGCACTTTAAGTTTTTAATATATCAACTTCCTAAACATCAACTTGCCCCAGAAATACTTGTAGAATTTTGTCTTCTGATCTCAAAAAGTTTGTCTCCTGGCTGCAAGAAGTTGATTTCTTTTTTAAAGTTTAACAAAGTAGTTTGATTTTTTCTTTAAACTTTAAAAAAGAAATCAACTTCTTGCAACCAGGAGACAGGTTTTTTGAGATCAGAAGACAGTTTAGTTTTTGTGAGTTTCATTATTTTACAATACTTTAATTGAATCAATTGAAATATAATGGTTTCTCCCTTTTTAGACCCACACTGTCGTGGCACTACTTACTACTACCCTAAAGCTGATTGAGATTCTTTTCATGATTTTCTTTGTGACAGTCTTTGGGCAGATGTCTTTTCCTACTCAGCTGAAAAATGCGCCTCCTACGTAACCTTCTGGATTCAGACAGGAATGGAAGCCTTTATTTCTTCTCGTCGGTTCCAAGTCAAGCTTTATTCTACTCCATGGTTTTCACACTCTTGTGCAACTGCTATATCTAATCGTTATCATTTTTTTAAATATTTTTTAAAAGAACAACTCTCCTAAGAACAAACGGCTATTTATTATTGCAAGAAATCAATCTAAAAAGGTGCTGTCAGACATTAAGCTCCATTCTTCTCAGTTCACTAAATCTTAGACGTTGGCTCTAGAGACTTTTGGAAAATCTTCAACAACGTTGTTAACAAAAGTAGGTCAAACATTCCATCTCTCATGTATTGGACTGATCTTATAACCTCTCCCAAGGAAAATTTTATTTATTGGAGTGATATTATTACCTCTGCCAAGGATAAGGCAGAACTATTTGCAAAGAACTTTTCTTTTAATTCGACTCTCGAATATTATAGCAATTCTCTTCCTTCCATTCCAATTAAACAGGTTAACCCATCGTAGAAATTCAAATCTCTCCAGCTTCTGTTGCTAAAGTCATATCTCGATGAAACTCTTCTACGACTTAGGGTCCTGACAACATTCCTGTCATAGTCTTACAAAACAGTCCTCTAGAACTCTCTTTAGTTCTCTCTAAACTATTTAATAAGTGCTTGAATGACTCTTGTTTTCCTTCCTGCTTAAAAATGACATCTGTTGTATCAATTTTTAAAAGATTCGGTGAAAATTCTAACCTCTCCAATTATCGTCCGATCAATCTTCTTTCTGTTATTAGCAAAGTCTTTGATAAAAAATTTCTAACATCCCATTTTGAGTCAAATAACTTACTGTCAGATAATCAATACGTTTTTAATCCTCTTGCTCTATGGCTGACTTGCTAACTGCTGTGACTGAAAGATTTTATCGTGCACTAGAAGGAGGCGGAGAGGTCAGGGTATTGTTCTTGACGTATCTAAGGCTTTCAACAAAAGTTGGCATGTAGGTCTTCTCCATGAGCTTGTTTCATATGGTTTATCTGGGAAAGTTTTTGAGATTGAGATCAATCGTTTCTTTCTAACCGCTTTATAAAAGTCATCCTTGAAGGCCAACGCTCTTCTTCATTTCTGATAACTTATAATATAAAGCTATTTGTATAAAGCTATAGGATATCCTATAGCTTTATACTTTGGCATTATGGTGTAACGGCTCAGGTAGAGCTATGCATGGGATTTGTATCATGGAATATAATATGAGAATAATATCATTATAAACTTAAACAGAGTATTTATGGGAATATATTTTTAAGTTACTAACCTCTTCATCAGTTTTTGACAGTACTTACCACCAATATTTTGAAGTCTTTGTTTCTAATAAAACAAAATTAATGAAAAAATGGATAGTACCTCATTTAGTAGTAAAAATTATATATTGTAAAGAAAATATTTAGAAATGAGTAAATTTTATAAATCAGTATTTAGTAACTCAAAACATACTGCAGAGTTACTAGATGAAGCATTATCAAGTGTTGAACCAAACTTATCAAACTCTATTAAGCTGTCCATTTCAGTAACTATTTCTACTTCTCGCTCTTTTATATTGCATTTTCCGCATCTTTGGGTTTTTATCTCATTTAAGAGATGCAACACATGATATTGAAAGTCTAAACAAATTTATGGTAATTAAATTTTAAATAGTTTTAACAAAGTACGTAAATAAATAAATTTAAAATACATAAATTTAATAACTTTACTGGTCTAACCCTATATCAGAGAAAACTAATAGACAGTAAAATACTTGTTTGTGGCTATGCTAGTTTTTGGTATAGCCTCAGTAAAGTATTATTAGTAGTAGTTTTTCTCAGATTTCGGGTTAGATAAGTAAGATCGTTCTATAGTTTCATTGTTTTAATAACTATGAAATACTGGGCTTCATGCAGATGATTATTTAAAGTTATCATTGGTTTCATGGTTTCAATAACATGAAACCTCATGGTTTCAATAACAACTTTTTAGGAAGACTTATATAAACTCATATGGTATACAAATATCTGAGCTAATATTGACAATCATTGCATTTTACACCAAACATTGACTTATCATTTTTAATTAAAGGCTTACTTGCTTGAGATAATGGAAATCCTTCATATTTATTCTTTTTATTTAATGTAGATAATGAGATTGATCTGTCTTAAAATGATTCTCTTGGTCATCACAATCACTACCATCTTCATTTATTACTTTTTAACCTACCGAAAACAAGCATAAAGAATGTTTAAATTTTATATAACAACTTGTTTTCTCATATAGCAAATTTACAATTAGAAAATGTTTACAAATAACTTTGCAGATCATTAGTTTTATAAGTTAAATAGGGCTTAATAATATAGGTTTCATACAGCCGAATACTTGATAATACCACCAGAATTTCAGAATTAAAATCTTAAAATGGCTTTCTAAATTAAGTCACTTACTTTTTTGAAATATATACATACACACTTTCTGATGAACTCAGATTTTTTCAGTTGGTTACACCGACCTTTCTGAGTATTCACTGTTCTTAATAAGAAAATATTAAATGTTTTCGACTCAGCAGGGTTAATAAAAACATTATCTAAATAGTACTGACTAAAAACATCACAATTATTAATGTCATTTGTAAGTTTTTGCAATACAAAAGCTATTGATCCATCCACCCATTTCAGATAAAAACAATTGCCTTTTTTGTTAGCAGAAACTTTTGAGAATAAAGTTTTATAAGTTAGTTTTGTGAAACAAAGACCATGTTCTGATTCTCTCTTGGCAATTTGATTAATAGGATTTTTAGATTGCCTTACAAAACGCTCTAAGCGCTGTAAATGATTCTCTAATGGGAAGCACGAGATGTCATTCAATGAACAGTTAAAATTCTCGATTTCATCACAAATGTGTAGGAGATTATGCACATACCATAAAATATTTTACTATTTTGTACAAAATAAACAAGCAAACCTCTCGCATAATCTAAATGCATAATTCTTTTTTTTTTATTGGAATTAAGTAGAATACTAGTTGCAATACTCAATGAAAGAAAATGGATATAGACATTGTCTAAAATAATATTTCGCAGCGCAACAGGTCCTAAGTAAAGCAAAAATTGACGAAATTCAGTAGCTTTCCACCTGTCTAATTCGCTTAACGATCTTGGTTGTCGTAAAAACTCAGAGGGCAAACATCCATTAAGTTTTATCAAATTATTTGACAACTCAGCTGTTTGAAGTTGAAAAAGTTTTCCAGAAGGACCTTTTTTCATATAGTTAAGAACTCTCCAAACAACACCTAAACATACCAAGTGCATATAATCCAAATTAAAGATTTTATGCGTGGTATACCAATAGATAACAAAGAATTCGCTTTAAAAAGCACCTAGCAGGAGTATCACAAAAAAAATTAAAATTTCTACTGCTCTCTTTTGATCATCTATAAGAATACCATTTTCATTTAATTCCATGCTTTCCTTAATAAAGCCATCCAAGTAGTCATCCAGAGAATCAGGTTTTCCTGTTCCGGAAAAAATTACAACAGTAAATATATTAAAACCATCAAAAGAACAAAGGATTGACCATAACTGAGTACTGTATGATTTGAAAAGAGGAGTTCCATCTATTTTAATAGATAAGCGTATAGTCCTAATATTTTTGGTTTCAGGTATTCCATTAAATACTTTCAAAATACTATCAAGCAATCCAAAGTAAACATACTCGTTACCACACTTTTTAATGGTATAGACTTTCCGAGGTATTTTAATCAGTGTGCAGACATCCTTCGGAACATTCAACCATGACTTCTGTAAGATTGTTGACAATTCATTAACATAAGAATAAGACCATTGATTTTTAACCACACAAAATGCTAATTCTTTGCATAGATCAAACTCTTCAACAGCCTCCTCAATGTCATCTAAATCTGAATAGTTTTCTCTGGTATCATCAAAACTACAAGAAAAAACTTCACCTTTAAAGTTATATGTATCACCTAATATAGTATCAGATTTTAATATTTCTATGTGCGGGAGTTCAAAGTTAATAGTATGTTCAGTATTTTCAACTTCTTCAACATTTTGTGCAATAGAAGATAAAACTTAACTATTTATTCGCTTCCATACATTGACATAATTTTTAGACATCTAAAATAAATTATAATAAAAGTGAATATGATTTATAAGGCTTTTTGGTGTGGTTTATTACATTATTTTATGTTATTAATTAACTTGATTGTTAAGTAAACTTGATTACTAAAGAAACTAGATTAAATTTTTAATTCTACTTGATTATCAAGTCTCGATAATCAAGTAGAATCTTTAGTAATCAAGTTTACTTAATAATCAAGTTAAGTAAAAAAGTAAAATAATCTAATAAATCACACTAAAAACTTTATAAATCGTACCTACTTGATTCAAGTAGAAATACAAACTCAACATACACACTAAGAAATAAAGGTAAAACGGGGTGTTTTTATATACCCTAAGGTATATTTACCGCTGCTTAATCCTAATATTGAAATTGAGGTAGATTTTTCTGCCTTAGGGTATGAATTTCGCTACTTTGTAATAGGGTTTTGAAAAAACACCCTAAACGCTAAAGTATAGTATAATTAAAGAACACGGCTACGCACTAATTCTACAACCTTTGTTGAATGATTTAATGATACTTCAAAATGAAGGTATTAACATTAATGTTGAAGGTATAACACACAATCTTAAAGGCTCCATTGTTACATTATCTGGTGATAATTTGTCTGCACTTACAATTGGTGGGTTCTCAGCATGTTTCTCGTCTGGCCGTATTTGTCGAAATTGCATGGTACCACATATTAACATTCGTAATATTAAAACTGAAAGTCAATGTATTTTAAGAACTAAAACCAGTCATGATTATCATGTTAACTCTGTGTTAATTGATCCAACTCTGATGCCTGTGTATGGAGTTAAAAAAGAATGCCCATTTTCTATCTTAAATTATTTTCACCCAATTGATTCCATGCCCCAGGACATATTACATGACATATTGGAAGGACTGATGAGTGTTAATTTTAGTGTTGTTATAAAAGACCTTGTTAAAGATAAGTTTTTGACAGTCTGTGAGCTCAGAAATATACTAAAAAATTTTAAATATGGGATTACTGAACGCTGTAATAAACCTTTGCCTTCAAATGTTCCACTTAATTTAGTATCAAGTAACAAGCATATCAGTGGAAAGGCTGTGGAGAGGTGGTCATTATTTTATCATCTTCCGTTATATATTGGAAAAGTTGTACCATATAAAAACGAATATTGGTTGCTACATTTGTTATGCAGAAAAATATGCCAAATTATTCTTTCACCAGTTATTGATATAGAGTGGATTCCTGTACTCACCCGCCTTATTGCTAGGCACCATGAGTTATTAGCACGATTAAATCCAAAATCATTTACACCCAAGATACATTTTCTTGTTCATTATCCACGAATGATTTCCCAATTTGGTCCTCTTAGATTACTTTGGTGCCTAAGATTTGAAGCAAAACATCAATATTTTAAACAAATTGCTTATCGTGTGAAAATTTTCAGAAACATTACTAAAACTCTTGCTGAGAGACACCAGATGGCTAAGTGTGCTCTTTTGTCACCAGCAAATGAATGGATTCAGAGCTCTCCAGTTATTCTCGGTTTACAGCAATTTCCTCCTTATTCAATTTTTCCAACCAGTCTTTGCATAAAAATTAAACAAATGTATGGAATTGAGATAAGTAGTAATCAAAAGAATATACTGTCTGTCAATCGCTTGCAATGTAATGGAACGTTATCACGTGTAAAAACCTTTGTTGTCTATAATGTAATTGATGAAGAATGCGTTCCACTGTTTGCCAAAATTGAATTCATTTTATATTTGCATGGCCTATGGGTTATATGTTGTATTCTCCATTATTCTTTGACTTATAACCCACATCTTGATGCTTACATTACTGAAAAGAGTGATGAATGGATTGTTTAAACACCAGGAGCTATTGTTAATTATCAGCCACTTAGTTCATATAAGGTAAATGGTGAAAATATGATATTTTTGCACAACAGTGTGGTTAAAAGTTAAAATACTTTACAATATTAAATATAAATACATATTTAAAATTCAACCCAACTATTTAATTTAACATTCATTCCCAACCTACCCCACTAACTCCCTAGACTATTAATATGTTAATTTTTGTTTGGGTGTTTATGTTTTTTTAACATTTGCAAAAATATCTTATATATATTTTAAATATCTTATTTAATGTAATGATTGTAAATGAAAATGATTATCTGTTGTTGATGTTGTTGTTATACGGAGAGTATTAATTTCATCAGTCTTTAAATCATACATATTAATAATTTAGATTAAAGTTATTTACTTTTTATTTAGTTTAGTTATTTCTTAAAAATGTATAACTTCAAAGTTTGGACAAGCGACAGAGTTCAGAAAAAAAATTTTGTTGCTGATAATTTGTTGAGTTTAAAGACAAAAGGTGGTTTTTATATTTACAATATCGTTATATTTAATAAAGATTATGCAATTTTATTGATTTATGTAATAATGTAAATATTGTTTTTTCTTTACAGCACAAAGAAAGTTTAACTTGATCAACCCTCTTGTGATAGTTTTGAATTCTGATGGCACAGAAATAGACGACGATGAGGTGCTATTGCATTGTGTAAATGAAATTGTGATTGTTCTAGGGGCTGAGCAACTTTGGACTCATGAAATACCTGTCACTTCAAGGTCTGAGCAACAAGGGAGTTCAAATTCAATAGGTTAATAATTTTATGAACTTGCTATGAATTTTAAACATTTCATTGTATACCTATGTTCTAAGTTATTTAGTCATTTCTTCATTATAGTTGGTAATTATTACTTTTTTTAAATTAAGCATATTATATTTAGTAAATTGTTTTAGATTTTTTTACTAATTCTGAATTTGCGCCCCAACCTTGTGCAGTTATGTCTGATAACAGTTTAACGCCATTGCTTGATATTAAATCAACAACGAACGAGAAAACATTGCGTGTGTTTCCTTTTGTGTATGGCATGCCCGTTCTTCCCCAACATATTTCTGTAGCCCTACAAAAAGCAAAGGACAAGGCTTCATTAGAGCCATTTGCAGAGCATTCTCTTGTGAGAATATTATTTGAAGATCTTATACAATATGATCTGTAAGTTTTTTAAATTTTCTTTTATTATGTAGTTAAATCATCGTCATTATTGTCATTATTTTAACATCATTGTTTGTTGTTGGCCCAGGTAGAACTTTTACAGGCGTTAGTTTTTTCAAGAACGCATCACAGAATAGTGTGTAAATGTGTTAACAGAACTAAATTCCTTCTGTACAGAATGAATGAATTGAACTGTTTTGAAACTGTTAACACATATATTCAATTTATTTATAGTTACTGAGGCATATAATTAGAGATTTAATAATATATTTAAAATACAAAGTTTTGAAGGGATTAAATTACCAATAAATAATATATTTATTATTTAGCTACCCATCATCTGTGATGTACAATAGTGTATGTTCTGCTATTGTACGAACATATCCAAATCTATGTGACAGTGTCATAGTTATGAAAGGCAAATCATCGAAGTTATATGTGAGTATTTAAATAAATTCTTATAAAATCTAAATCTTGTTAGGTTATCTCTAAAAATGTTTACATATATGTATGGTGTAAAACTGTATAATATTTACTTTCTATGCAAACTTTATGATTTATATGAATATAAATTCATAAATTTATATACATATAAAGATTTATATGTATATAAATTCTCTATTTTAGGTAACATGGTTGGATAGTCTAAGAACTAAATTTAAATCGGAACGTGCAAAATATTCTAATGATGAGTCTGTTATAGCTCATAAAAAGTTTGCATCCAAAAGGATACACAGCCAGCTGATTAATGATAATCAACCTGTAAAGATAACTAGACTAGAGGTACTGCAATTTATTTAATTTTAAACCAGTATTGTGCCAACTCAAATTTGACTGACTTTATTTTATATATCTTTATTTATTGCAATAAATAACTTTAATAGCTAATTTTTAATGGAAGGTAATATCCAAGTACTATTTTGATAAAATTTGTAATTATTTTTTTGTAAAAATTTTCATATTCGGATTTATGTTGCAGGTTTCAAATGACTCTTTAGAAGATTCTTCAAGTGTAGAGCAACATGTAATATTAATGTTAAAGGAGCACAGTAAACATTATCCTGACACGACAATTATATCTGATAGAATGAGCCGTACCTATGTATCAAGAAGAATTTTTATCAAAACCAGTACTACACAAGTCATATTGCAAAGGTTTCCTTGTTTAACAATGGAAATTGAGGTTATTTTTGTGTTTTTCAATAAACAAACTATAAACATTTATTGTTTACTTTTTCATTTTTGACATTCCTTTTGCATAATTCCTAATTATTATAATTATTGCAATTAATGTTATTATCATTATATATATATATATATATATATATATATATATATATATATATATATATATATATATATATATATATATATATATATATATATATATATATATATATATATATATATATATATATATATATATATACATATATACAAATATTTTTACTAGAAATACTAAAATGGTATTAATGCTTATTTTAGTTGTTCAAAGAAGCAAAACGAATCACTGGTTTAGATTTGAAAATTAAGATAATGAAGTTTTTTCAAAATCGTTCAGACAAAATTTTGGACATTTGCAAATCAAAGTTGCAAACCGTCTATATTTTTTTAAATGGTATTGGTGCATCATCAAATGTTGATATTGAAGATATATAATAAATATATTCTTTGTAGTATAAACTATTTTTTTGCACATGTTATCGTATACATATATAATATCAGGTCAGAGAATATCGGCTTCTTTGCTTCTTTTACCAGTTGTATTTGGTGAAGACATCGATCGCTTCTTTTCTTTAAATAAGGTTGTATATCAACTAACGATTTTATTATGAATAATTATTAATGAAATTAGTACTTTAATAATTTATACATTTTTGTAATTACAGAATCCACAAGTTTCCACTCCATCAATAACCATCAGATGTGCAGGCGAAGCAAATGTTTTTAACGTTGATGATGCCGAAATAAACGTAATGCTCGACGGCATAGTAATAGCAAAATCCAAGACAGTATTAAGTGCGCTTACAAGTTTAGTTGCACCCTACTGGGTGTACGAAATTGCATTTGACGCAAAATTTAAAAAAACATTAGATTTTGTTGCAAGCCATGTTTGTGGCGTTTCTAGCTACATTACAACACCATTTAGTCAAAGAATTTTGAACAAACTTTTGTAATAATAGATAATTTCTATAAAAATATAACTTAAAAAAAATAATTTGTATCTCAATAAACACGAGTAATTTAATTACAATTTCCATATAATACTTTAAACTAGACATACTTTGACCGGTTCCACAATTAAACTAAAGCTGCAATGTAAATTCGCGTGATAAATATTTATATTTCTGCCCTAATTGGGTAGATTTTTAAATCTTGGGTGGATTATTATAAAATTTTTCTACCCATAGGGTCGGATATACGAAGTACCTCTACGGGTAGAAAATTCTACCTTTTTTTTAGTGTGTAGTTTCAACGAAGATAAACGACTTTCAACTAAAAATACTGCAATATATTTATAAACTTAATTTATACATGAAAATAATATAAATCCTCGGTTGATTTAAAGATTTGTTTATTCATATAATTTTAACTTAAATAATCAATTCGCCTAATCGAAGGTCACGCCATCATTGCTTATACATACTACATTACATATCTAATTTTTAAGATTAAAAAAACGTTTGTATTGGTTCTTTAAATGTCCGACCGTAAATTGAACGGAATTAAAACGTTTTAAAAACGTCCTGTGCTTACTGAGACAATCCCATATTAATGAATGGTAACCCTCTCACTGAGTCCTCTACTTTACGTCTTGTTGAATTATTATTTACTACTGACCTTTCATGGAAACCATATATACAACCGATTGCTAAATTAGCATCAGCTAAGGTTGTTTCTCTTCATCGTGCTCGCCATTTTCTCTCTTCTGATTCCATTCTCTACCTTTACTAATCTCTTATTGGACCCTGTATGGAATACTGTTATTATATTTGGGCTGGTTCTTCTGATGATACTCTTTCTCTTCTAGACAAGGTCCAAAACGGCATTGTAAAGTAGCTGGACCCACTCTACCTGATAAGCTTGAGCCTCTTTCCCATCGTCGTTGCATCACTTACTCTTTTCTACAAATACTATCATTGTTGATGCTCAAAGGAACTATCATTTCTAGTTCTATCAACCAAAACTCAATCTAACTTGACTCGTTATTCAGCAAAGTCTCATTCTTTTACTGTACCTATTCTTGCATGCGCTAAAAACTTTTATTTGTCTAGTTTTTTTCCCCGCACTTCAACACTTTGGAACTCTCTCCCATCTTAATGTTTTCCTGACTCATGCAACTTTCAACTTTTTCTTCAATTCTTCTGTCAACCGATTCCTTGCTCTATAACTCCCAACTTAATAGTGATTGCTTCCAGCCTTGTTAAGAACGATATATACATTGGGTGATAAAAGAAAAAATAGAACTATTGGTCTAAAATTTTTAAGCTATAAAGACAAGAAAGCGATTTTGGAAAAGTTCGTAAAGGCAAAATTCTTGAATAAAAATGTGTTTGTAAATGAAGATTTTAGTGAACGTACGATAGAAGTAAGAAGAAAGTTATTCGCGGAAGCAAAGGAGCTACGAAGTAAAGGAAAGTATGCTAAAGTTACTTATAATAAGTTATTCACACGCGATTTTAAGTAAAAAAAATTTTCATCTCATAGTTATAAAATTATTTAAATTCTGAAATGGATTCAAATCAACTAAATAGTTTTGCGTCAATTTTATTTAACTTTTTTCCAATTAATGATTTTTTACTTGATAATGAATCTGATCCTGACATAAATTATTTTAGTGAAGCAGGTGCTCTGCAAAACTGCTCTTATTTTTATAACAATGTATTGAAAGATTTTCTTAAAGGGGATTTTCTTAATGTTATTCATTTTATTATAAGAAGTTTAAAGAAAATTTTTGATACTTTTCGCAATAATGTAGAAGAAACCTCTAATATTTCTAACATAATATGCATTACAGAGACATGGTGCAGCCCTGATGATGTTAAAAATTCAAGTCTCCATTTCCAGATTTTAATTTAATTATTTTAGCGCGTAAAAATAAAAAGCAAAGTGGTAGTGTTCTTTTTATACGCGAATGAATGCTTATGGCTTATTAACAGGTCAAACTTAAGTATTTCTGATGGTGATAAAGAGGTTTCAAGTATTGAAATTTTAACTAAAAATATCCAAAATATAATTTTAAGTTGTTGTTATTGCCTACCAAATGGCGTAATTGAGAATTTTAATGCATTTTCACATAAAGATATTAATTTAAAAAAATTTCCACGAAAACAAACTAAACTACATAATTGGTGATTTTAATTTAAACTGTTTTGAATACCACACTAATAATAACGTTAAAAAATTTTACAATGACATTTTTGAAATTGGAGCGATACCGTTTATAAATAAGCCTACCAGAATATCATCAACATCAGCCTCTATATTAATTAATAAAATTACAACTGACGTTTTTAACTTATCTTTAAAAAAAAGTATTACTAAAAGTGACGTCTGTGATCACTTTCCCATTTTTTTCTCCATAAACATAGATATCATATATATATATATATGTATATATATATATATATATATATATATATATATATATATATATATATATATATATATATATATATATATATATATATGTATGTATATATATATTATGATATGTATATCATCACCATAATTTAATAGTTTGATTCATTTTTATAACCAAAAAAGCTACTTGCTTGTGTTAATTAGGGTAAACTGGGGTAAAGTGAACTGTTTTCTGAATTTAGAAGAAAATTATTCTGAAAAAAAGCCTAATTTCTTGCAGTTTTCAAAATTCATACCATATAAAATATTTGATACAACATGAAACAAAAAAGATTAAAAATTATTATTACAATGCAAAATATATATTAAAAAAACATGTTCACAAGTTCACTTTACCCCCAGATTGGGGTAAAGTGAACTATTTCATCTTTAACTCATCTGTGTCTGCTATTTTTTTTAAATTATTATTTTTTTATTTTGTATTTTGCCTTGCTGGTTGATCTGGTTGAAATTCTCTTAAAGCCTTCATTTTCTTCATCGTTTAATCTTTTGAACGCATCTTCTGATGTAAGACACTTACCTCTATAGTTTTATTTTACTTTTTTTCGTAGATTGCTTGTTGTATGAAAAAACATTAACTGTTCTTTCACTATTTCTTTTATGCTTTTATTTCGATTAAAATAATCTGATATTAATGGTTAGTTTATTTTTTCATTCTTCCCCAATAGGCACAGGACGTCCATAGACGTCCATAAGACCATTTATGTCCATTCGTCCAAGTCTAAAATAGTACGCCTTCGGACGTCAAATGGACGTCCTAATAGGTACCATTTATGTCCATAGACGTCCATAGTACCATTTATGTCCATTCGTCCAAGTCTAAAATGGTACGCCTTCGGACGTCAAGTGGACGTCCAAATAGGTACCATTTTGGACTTAGACGTCGAAAGGACGTCCAAAATTGTTCAAGTCCAAAATAATACGTCCTCGGACGTTTATTGGGCTTACTTTTACGCATGCGTGAATATAAAATATTTTCAAAATGGTTAAAAAAAGAAAGTTGTCAATACTTCAACTTGTTTGATAACTATAACTACTTAGTTATAGTTATCGAGTATTAACTTATGATTTAACTATATAGCTCAATAATAATATCTTTTTATTTAGATTAATACATTTAATTAACAAACATAACTATAAACGGTAACCAAATAGGCAAAATATTTTTCCTTCAAAAAGTTTATTTTGTGAGCTCATGACCATAAGTCTTTATCTAAATTAAAATTAAAATCAATAAATTCAAACTTTTTCATACTTATACTAGAACTACATTTCTTTATTTTTAAATATAAATTTTGCATGCAAAATAAATTTATTAGATATTTTATACTATAAATTGTAGAGATTTACATAAATATAGCTGTAGTTGAAACATGTTTTTTTAAATTAACATAGATCTCCAATTAAGATTTAATAGAAAAAGTGATAAAGAAAGAGTGGCTTGTCCAAAACCTAAGCTTAGTGAAACAATTTTTTTTTATATTTGGATGAGGAGGATTGCATACCTAGAAAGTTTTTTATAATTCATTTTGTCTATTATATAATTAATTAGCTGATCTGACCCGTAAAAATACGGGTCTTTGTAAGTCTATTCCACACTGACCTTTTCTATACTTTTTTCTTTATATATATTCTAGCTTTCCGGACCCATAAAATACGAGTCTTAACCAAATCTACCATTTCTATACTTGTCTATTCTAACCGATCATTTCTATACCAATTATTTGTTTACTATAATATTTTTACGTAAAATAACTCATTTTAAAAATTGCTTTAAGAGCAAAAAAATTAACATGCGCACCTTTGTTAGCATACCTAGAGCTTATAAGAGATTTTTAATTAAGTTTGTTTTTCTCCTAACCGCACATTATTGATAGGTCAGTGGTTTAGTGCGCCATCACCAGTCGTTTTGGGGGATTGAAGACAAATAAAGCAAGTTTGAAATTTTTCAATCTTGCTGTATTTATAGCAATATTTATAGGAAAAAATAATAATATAGCAAAAAAGATTTCTAATTGTTAAAATAAAATTTAAAAGTTTTCTCATTTTTATAAGTTTATTATACCCGAATGTTCCATATACTGGCTTCAAACTCAGCATATGCTAAATACGTTTACACTTTCAGACGTTTATATGCAACGCTATCCAAATAGCAGAACTAAGAAGATCTTAGACCATTAAAAAGAATAGACTATAAAACGTTAAGGGATCGTCCATAAATTACGCAACGCTAAATTTATTTTTAAAGAAGAAGAAAGAAATCTTCAGCTCTTTTAGGTGGCAATTTTCATTAAACTTAATTTGAATGGTTTTGCGTAAGTTTTTTTTGTCAATTTTTTATTGAGAATTAATTTTGATGGGCATGTATTCAGTTATTATTGCGTTTTGTGGTGTTATCAGCTATTATAATTTTTTTTTATCATACGACTCTGCGAGAGAAAATTTTGATCTTTTTTGTTTTGTTCATTAGTGAAATTTAGCGTTGCGTAATTTATGGACAATCCTTATTTAAAAGATTAGGGATCAGCCAAAAAGAATATAAAGCCAAAAAATAATGAAGTATAATACTATTTTGATGGTTATCTAAATTCTGTCGTTGTTGCGCACTCGGTTTAGAATGTTTAACGGGGGCCTAGGAAAATAGCTGTAAAACTCAACATCAATATTAAATAACTTTAACTTTTAATTATTTTTAAAAGTAATTAATTCGATAAAATGGTTTAATTTAAGTATAAAATTAAAATTTTCAATTATGTTCATATATAAAACATACTTTTTAAACCCCCTGTTTAAAAGGTATGTTTTATATATGAACTGTTTTAAAAGTTAAGGTCGCCGCGTGGCAAGTTCAAATCATCAGCTTGCTTTATTTTTTAAATTTCGTTGTTTAAAATGCAAAACAAGTTTACAGTTCTATAGATTTTATATTCTATTTATAAACATGTTGTATTTTTCTTGCACAAACTCAACTATTTTTCTTGCACAAAGTCAACTTAGTTGGAAAAAAACTTGAAATGTAAAACTTAAATAACATAAGTATCTCAATTATGACACATAGGGGAACCTGTTGTACCTTTGACCACTTTTTCCTTTAAGGCGTTTTTTGCGTAGTCTATTAAACAAATTTAAACAATTCAAACTATATAATATACTCTCATACTTTGCCCGAAAATTTTACTTAGGACTTTTTTTTCATTTGACCAAGAAGTATCTTTTCCCGCGTTTCAAAAAAAGAAGTCAATTGGTCAAGGTACAACACGTACGTTGTACCTTTGACCGATGCGCGTTGTTCCTTTTACCAAAATGTTATTATCAAAAAATCATGCAATGTTTAAACCTCTTTAATATTTTAGCTTGTTATATATTATATAGCAGCTTCTGGCCTACCTTTATGTCAATAAAAAAACAAATCCAATTGTTTAGTAAGCAATCCTAGTTGTTTAAAAAAAATTAGAAAAACCAATCCTTACAATCTTGCAAAGACTTGTGTATCGAAGTTACAATACTCACTCAGTATTACTAATAGTATTACTAATTTAAATAAAATCAGTTATTATAACTATTTAGATAAAGTCACATATTTTCTTTAGTTTTTGTCGGTAGTTATTGTCTTAATCCCCATTTACGTTCAGACATAATAATCCAAATTTTTCCATTACAAAAAAATGATGTTGGGTAATGTTTATAATGTCGTAGATGAATCAAACAACAATTTATCACATTTTTAAAATCAGAATAAGATTAACACAAACATTTACTTTTTAAGAGCCAAAACTTATGATTACTTGTGGATCGGTACCATCTATCCCAAATATGATGTTTTACGGTAAGAAGAGTAGTCATAGACTATTATTTCAAATGGCGCTTCACGTTTTTTTAAAAAATAATAGCAAGCCGACAGAGAAGAGTGACCAAAGGTACAACGTGGTCAAAGGTACAACAGTTTCCCCTACGCAACAAACATCCCCCGTTTTTTAATGCTTTTAGAATTTTTAGCTTTTTCAAAAATCTTTTCGTTTATTAAAGTATATGATATTGTTAGATATGTTTGTTTATAATCTTTATAAAACTTCACAAGTATTTTGTATTTAAAAGAATTTTAAAAAATTTTAAACAAATCACAGGTGGTTAGACTTGAACCCACGGCTTTTATGTTTAGAAGCTCT
>NC_088928.1:37677500-37737500 GCF_038396675.1 Hydra vulgaris
TTGTCACATATCTTAATAGAATGTCTCGTATCGTTATGCCACGTCTCGAATCGTTATGGCATGGTTATGGCATAAATATTTATCATTGAGACAGATAGATATAAATATCTATGTCTCAATGATATATATTAACTTGATGTCTAACTTCAAAAAAATTCCGTAAGAAAAAGTGAAGCAAGTTTTTAAAGTTTTTAAACCCGCTTTACTTAAACTGGACAATTAATAAGTCTTTGTTTAGCTTTGTTTTTATGATTGCGTCATTTCTGGCTGGCAAAACATTTTCTTCACTGCGAAAGCGCGAGTTAGATATCTAATTAATACAATTGATCTGTCTCGTAACGTTTCGTAATTATCCGGGACACTGTTTTTAAATTCCGAGAAAAAACTGACAATCGTTTCCTTTGTCTAGTTTTTTTTTCCAGGAAATTTCTCGTCTCATTACGCTTTTCCCGGTTCATTTTGAGAAAACGATTCCGAGACGCAGACCCTTACTCTATATAGTATTTAAATTTGGTTCAATATTAAATCATGCTTTTAGTTTATTTTAATAATTTTTAAGGTTACTCAAATGAGAGGAGTGGGAGGAGCGACTCAACGGAAAACGGTTAAAGCGAGCTTTTATTTATTGCATCTTATGTAAGACTAAAATATTTTTGTCAATAGTATATAGCAGAAAGTGAAAAAGTAGTATACTGCTCACTTTCTCCTATTCATTATATACAAATATATATGCGGTCGTTTTTTTATTTTAATGTAGTTTTTTTATGGATGACTTTCCAAAACTAACAACAAGTATTTTAATATAAATTTTTATTGTGAATATCTTTTAGTTTGTTGACTTTTTGGAAATCAAATTCAAAAGCAAAGTTTCTTTACTTTGCTTTTAAATTTAATTTTTTTTTTTTTCTAAAACATGCGCTATGATTGACAGACAATTTTGTGATAAATATTGTTTCTTTGGATACTATTGTTGGTGACAAAACTGGTTATGATGCAAGCAACATCGAGGGTGCCATTGGCGACATATTAAAACGAGCCAAAAAATAAAGTTTTTGCTAGATTGTATTTATATATTAATATTGTCAAAAATATTACTCTTTTTTTGTAATGATTTGTGTCAGTGCTAGGATTTAATTATTTAGGAAGCAACCTTATTATTGTTCTAATGAGGGTTGTCACTCGTGTTGAACCTCAAAAATGTATATTAAATTTAGGCTTTTTGGGAAAAAAGACTTCATTTCTTATATCAAGACTCCATTTTTATAGTTGCTAGAAATAGAGTCGGTATGAGAATAAGCTGAATAAAATTAAACGCTGAATGAACGGACAAAATTTAGACGTCCGTTCGACGTCTAAATTTTGTCTGTTCATTCTTAATTTGGCTAATGGTTTATTCAAGATAAACCATTAGCCAAATTAAGTGCATATGTTTTCCTTCGAGATTCTTTTTTTCTTAATACAGTTTCTTGGCATTATTTTAATATATTATATTTTTGAAATAAATTTCAAGAAAATTTCTACAGCAAATGTTTATTTTTAGAGTAAGCAATTTAGTTAAGTAATTACGAGGTGTATATACAGTTCTACTAAAAGTATTTGATGAGAAAACATAACAAAAAAAATATTTCACTTTACCCCCAAAAGACAGAAAAATGCGGTAACGTAAACTAAATTGATTTACAAACTAAAAACTTAGCTGTTTTATATCATGATAAAAACTATAATTTCTGTAAAGCAGTATTATATTATCTTCAAAATGTGTATAAATAATATAAATGATATTCGCATTAACAGCAACAAAACTTAAATTTAGTAACACCTATCGCAAAGTTTGATAACGTAATTTTAAAACTTCCGCAAAACTCTTTTTCAAAATGGCTTTTACATCAAAACAAAAGCTTTACATCAAAACAAAATTTTAAATTTTTTTTCAAAAAATATTAAAATGTTGTATTGAGCAAAAATAATGCTAAATTACTAAACAAAAAGCTTTTTGAAGATGATAATTTTTTAATATAATAAAATAGTTCACTTTACCCCAGTTTACCCTAGTGGCAACAATGAAAGTTTGATCATGCATTATTGTGAGTGGAGCTAGTATTTTGTAAGTCTAAGTACTTTGATATGCATTCATTATTAAAAATAAAGTCTTATTTTAAATTTGAAAATGCAATTTAACAGGCGAAATACATTTGTAGATTAAAAAAAATTAAACGTTATCATCATCGAATAAAATTATAGACGAGCTTTAATCTTTTGCTGATAATAAACTTATTGTGGTATTATATATGATATATGCATTCTAATGAACTTTTATTGAAATACAAATTATTTATTAATTTATATTGTATTACTAAACTGACGGAGATATTATAGTTCAAAATAGTCTACATTCTATTTTTATCATATGTACCCCTTTTTTAGGTTGGTAAGTGTCAACTTATCTCAACTAATCAACTTTAGGCTTTTTATTAAGTCTTCCTTTTAAGTTAAATTCTCAGATTTGTTTAAATATTGGTCATTATTAAAAACAACGTGAAAAATAAACAAATTGAACTATAAGTAACATAAAAATGAGCAACAGCGAAGCAACGGTTAAACGATGGCCAAAAAACAGCTGCCATGCATGGACCATGCATTAAACGGTAAGCAACACTTGGCTTGGCCAATGCTTGTTTGCCGATGGTGGGCCAGTCAGGACACAGATGGTAGGCCGTGCATGGAGAGTTTGCTGGGTAACTCTTGTTTGACCTCTATCTGACCAATATCTGTATCCAACTGAAAAATTTCTCCTATCCGGTTTTTAAAACAAAATCTGGGCTTCAACTTCATACACAAAATAAAGGGAAGACTATTTTGTAAGAGCTTGTTTATTTATTCATTTAGATGTTGGAGTCTATTGCATTGTTAAAAAGTCTCAATCAATAATTGCAGCAAATCCGAAAGCAAATATTGATCTAATTCAAACTGCTACTCCATAAAATTGCTCAAGAAAGCGCATTAAAAGAACAACTATGAGTTGATCATGTCAACACTACAATGTTTAGTAACTCTAACACCTCAGTTTACCTGAGGTGCTAGAGTTACTCAAACAGACCTAACTCCAAAAGCCTGTATCCGTACCAATGTTGCTTATTTAACCGAAACCTGCGTCGAACCTCGGACCTTTTGGCTCAGAAAATGCAGCCGTGGCCACATTTTCTGAACCAAACTGCTCCACGGCTGCTGTTTATGCTATTGTGGATCCTTGTAATTGAATATAGATCTTGATCCTAACACTACAGCTGCATCCTGTAAAAAAACTCTAATTTGAATTGTCTAATTTGAATTGAAAAAAAGGAGGCAATCTTTCAAAAGCATTTCTCGCAGTGAATCTTAATTTTCGCCTATTTAGGCGTCCTCCGCGAAGTAGTATACAACTCATTGCTTTCGTATAAAGTATACAATAATATACAATGCATAGCTATTGTATAAAGAGCTACTAACATTTACTGCCGAAGTTAAAACAATATTGATTAATTGACCCATCAAATATAAAAATCAACTTTTAAAAAATCTTTTTTTAATATAGCATATTCTTCTTAAAATGCTTACCAATATCTTTTTTTAATTTCTCAACTTTTTTTTTTTTATATAATATCAATATAAATTACAATTTAACTGCAATTTAACTGCGATATTTTAATTCATACACTACAAAAAATGTTATCCTTGTAAATATAACAAATACTGTCGAGTATTTTATGAGATTTAATGTTTTGAAAGACTTCTTTTAAAAAGAATTTTTTCTTATGTTTTTATTCAAGAAAAAAATGTATAAACTTTTTATATTTCATATACATTAGGTAATATATTTGTTTTATATATTGTAAATAAGATAACTTTGCTTCTAACTTTCGAAAATGAGCAACATGTAAACAGGCCAATAAAATGTTAATTTTTCGAAAGTCAAACAAATAAATCTTGCAGGGAAAGACGGCGGAAAATGGCGAATGTTTTTAAAGCCTGAGTCATTGCAAAACTATCAGTTATGAAGCAATAATACTTAGTCAGTATGTTTATGTTATCATAATGGTTCATTACCTGCATGAATTTTCATTTTGCATGTAGAAAAGTTTAAAATAAAAATAAAAATAAAAAGCTCACAAATTTGTCATCTGGCCACGTGATCGGGGCAAGATGACTTATTACGCGCATATTTTTATAATATTTTATAATTTATTTTATAAAATTTTATAAACTACTAACTACTCTAACTAAAGTAATAAATAAAAAAACACATAAAAATAAATACGCAAAAAAATATTCCTTAAAAGGTTATACCCGAAAGACACCATCCATTAAGAATGACCGAAACCGGTGTACTTTTATAAAATCGCGTATAAAATTGCGTTAATAAAGTTAAAAAAAACCAATTAGCATTTTAAAATACAAGATAAATACAGGAGTAAATACAGTTTTGCTTTCTCTTATTTTTAAGTTTTTTTGTCGAGTTGTTACATAAAAAGCCATCTTGCCCCATTCGCCATCTTGCCCCGTTTTTTCCTATACGCTACTAATAATGTATTTACTTGAACTAATCTAAAAAAATAACGTTATGTGCTATTGCTCAAATTACTTAATTATGCTGCTATCACTTAATTATGCTGCTATCACTATTATAGGTTAATTTATTAAGATTTAGTAGCTTAAAATTGTTAAAGGTTTAAATTGTGCATGAGAAATAATTAAAATTTCAAAAAAGAAAAGGGAGAAAACTTGTGTTTTTTGAAAACTCTAGCAAAACATAATAGTACAAACTACGACTTGTGACATGACACTTAAATATGTAATTAAGAAGTTTTATTCAACAGCTTTTGAATTAAATTTTCGAGTTCATTAAAAAGTTCTTTACAAGCTCTGCCCGGTTCATTGTCTATAGATGGATCACACAAAGATTGTTCGTTTTCCTCTTTTTTTTGGTCCGTCGTTAGCATTCTTTTTAGAGAAGATACTTCCCTTTTCAGTGACTGCATTTTAAAAGCTTGAGTTTTTTCATAATCATTCAATTCTTTTTCTAAATTTTCAATTGACCTCTCTAACTCGCGACCAAGTTTGGGTGGCCTTAAATTGCTAACAAAAAGTGGTGGGTTTTTTATCGTTTCTTCTAACCCGTCAATGTCCTTTATGTATTCTTGATTTTTTATAACGCTTCTGCACTCTCCGTAGACATGCCAAAACACCAGAACCAAAAATACAGGCTTCATGATTCTATATTTTGATTAAAAGTATTGACAAAGATTATTGTACAAATAAAAAACAAATATATAAAAGAAAATGACCTAATAAAAAATATCAAACAAACAATTAGTATAAATAATGTATTTCGCTTGAAATTCAAAGCAACTAACTTTTTATTCACAGAAAGAGATTAGAGTAAATGAACTCCTTCTGTTCTAAATGCAACTTTTTTAAACAGTAAGTCTAAAGCTCTTAAACAGAGCTCCTTCTGTGCTAAATGCAACTTTAATTAACTGAGTTTATCAAACTTCGATGACAAGCGTAAAGTTTAGATCAATATTTGTTATATTTCTTTTGTTGACCTTTTAAAGTGTAATTCCTTTAAATATGCAAACACCTTTGTTATAATGAAATTCGGATAACATCAAAATCAAGGAGTGAAAATGATGATAATTTGTTTCATTGATGTCAATTTATTATATGATGGATAGCGGTTATTTTCTATTATTACATTATTACATTTTATAACATGCTTCTGTCGAACAAAATTAGCGTTACTTTAATTAACATATATCTTTGGTATACTACTTGATAAATGAGAAATGCCAGTTAAAAACAAAAACCATATTTCGAATCATGTCTTAAACGTAGCAATATATCAATGACGCTTTATATGTGAAGTTTTAAAATTATTCGACAAATATTACTGTTTTAAAGTTTGTTTCATATTTGTTTGAATATGTAACGAATAAAATAGCTTTTTTTTTTCAAAGCTGTATTTTTGTTGTTTAATTTTATTATAGTTAGAGACTCAAAGAAAAATACTTAAAAAAAAAAAGAGACAAAAAAATTACTTAAAAAAAATAGATGGAACTTTTATCTCGTTTTTACGCGTATGTTTGCGCTCCTCCTTTTCTCAAAATATTTTGTTTGTAATTGCATGTATTACCGTTTGATTTTAAAATTAATTTTGTTATAGTGAATATTAATAATATACAAATAGTGCTTATCATTAAAAAAATATCTTTAAAAAAAAATGAACATGTTTATTTATTATTCATGGATGAAGTTAGAAAAAAAAAATCAAAAAAAAAAAAAACTCAAAGCACTAACAAACTGCGTAATAAAAACGCTGTTTTTTTGTAAACAAATATACATAAGCTGCTTTTTTTTAGTGTTTATGCAAAGCAACTTCTTGACTTAAGAAGACTTTTTTGAAAAAAATTACAGTAATAATGAAACTAGTAATAAAAAAGTTTCTAAATTTTAAGGCTTTCGCCGGGTGCCTGGGCACCAGGATACCCCCCCCCCCCCCGTTAAGTACTGCCCAGGTAGCATTATGAAATGACGAATACCTGATTACCTGTTATTTAAAAAGTTTAAAATTCTCGTCAAAGTTAAAATTGTTAAGGTGGTATCCAGGCATTAATTCTATTTTGTTAAATTTTACTTGTAATGTATGTATGTATATACTGTATGTAATGTATGTATGTAATGTACGTAATGTATATTCTTGTAATGTATGTATTTTATAAATTACGAACATATCAGAAAAAAAATTGAAAAAATAAACCAAAATTTTTAAAATATGAAAACTTTTTTTTGCCGACTCATCAAAAAAGCTGAAAAAGCTCACAAGAAAATAATTATCTTAATCAATTACGTGGACATTTAAAAAAGAAAATTTGCGCGAATATTGTATAATAGCAGAGCTGCTAACTGAACCTAAAATTAGAATGGAAAAAAAAAGATTTAAAATGGCACGCTCAATAGTATAAAAGGACTATTTTTAGCAATAAAAATAGTTTAAAGATTCATTATAGCCCAAGTTCAAATAGATATACTTTTGTGTTAGGTTCAAATAGATATACTTTTGTGTTAGGTTCAAATAGATATACTTTTGTGTTAGGTTCAAATATATATACTTTTGTGTTAAGTTCAAATAGATATACTTTTGTGTTAGGTTCAGTCACTAAAAATAAGAATAATGAACATAACCTGAAAATTTGAAGCTAAAAGAATGATTTTTACTGAGATATCAATGTTTTCCCACAACTGCTCATCGAAAAATGAAATCGAGAGAAATCAAGTTTAAAATTAAAAGTCCATACGAACTATTTAAATAAATCATTAAAAACCACCAGCATAGTAGAATCGTTTATCGTTTTTAGAAAAATATTTTTACTATTAGGTTCTACAATATTAATTGTTCCAAAAAAAAAATTTACCAAAATAATACCAGAATATGACCTTAAAGAAACCAACAGGCGGTTTTTAATAAGTTTTTGTTATATATTTCATCATTTAATTTATATCTTACTTTAAATATCATTATTCGATATATAATAATTTAACAATATTAACTTTGTAAGTAAATGAAGATCTTGAAGGTCTTGTTGTTTAAAATTTTATTAGTTACGATTTCTTTATCCATTAGAATTTCTGACAATAGTTAAAATAAGGTTCGGAAAGTTATTTAATTTAGATAATTTAGATATAAGTAAAACATATTTAAAATTTAGATATAAGTAAAACAGAATTTTTATTTACTCTTATAATTATAACTTTTAAGTAAATTTTTTTCTAACGGGTACCAGAGCCCGTTTTTTCGACGGGTACCTGGGCAGGTATTTTCACGAATTTTGACAGCCCTACTAAATTTGGTGTAAACTGCTACATGTGAATTTTGCATATCTGTGATGTGACTTCAAAGTGTAACTTTTTTAAAACTAGATCAAAGTTCAACATTCTTATTGTTCAAAAAATATTATAAAAGGGTAAAGTTTAAAACAACCTTCACTTTTAATGAGAGGAGGTAGTTGTAAATTAAAATACATTATTGTCAAAAGCTTATATTTTTATGATAGATTACTGGGAAAAAATTTGTTTTCATTTGTTCAAAATTACAAAAGATTTGCAGGGTTTGGTTTGTATTTAGTTGTGAACAAATTTTATATCTTTTTTATATGTTTGAACTGCACCAAACAAGTTTTAACAAATTAAGCATGATTTTGGGCACTGATTCCTGATCCCCTTAGATTGACTATAGATTATAATAAAAAATGTATATTTTTGGTTTTAGAAGAACCGTGTCCTTGGGGACATATTAATAAAAAACAACATATTAATTAAAAAGTATTAAAATCGTAAACCGCGTTTTTTACATCAAAATACTCTAGAGGTTTTCACAGTATAACTAAAGAAAAGAGATTTGAAAGAATCGGGAGATCAATTAATTTCCTATGTCATAACATTGATAACATTGATAAGGGCCTCTCCTAATTGAAATTTTGGGATCTCCTATTTCTCCTACGTCCAACTTCTCCCACTCTTACTAACTCTTTACCTAACGCTGAACTTACACCGTAAACTTCTAAACAACTTCTTCCAAATTAAAATTTGGTCTATATAATGTCGCAAGTATCCTATTTTATATAATAAGCACCTTACTTTAAGTAGTAACCACTTTATTTTAAGTAGTAACCACTTTACTTTGAGTAGTAACCGCCTAATTTTAAGTAGTAACCACCTCCTTTCATGTTGTTACTACATCAAGTAGTAAGCATTCAATTTTATGTAAGCATTCTATTTGAAGTGTCAGATTACCTAAAATAATTAAAATCAGAAATAATATTGCTATCATTAAAAGTAAAAATTAACGGTATGCTTCGAACAGCATTAATTAGTTCTGGATATTCCATCATAATAATTTAAGTTAAATCCATACGTAGTTTGGTTTCAATAAGTCAAAAACTGTGTAAGTGTTAGTTGAAATGGTAGACAAGTTTAAAACTAATAGAGTACACCAGATGCTCAATTCGTTAAGCATGAACGGTCAAATTTTAGAATTGGTTTAGTTTTACAAGAATACAAGATTCGCCAAGAGCACAAACGTGATAACCAAAAAAAAAAAAAAGAAAGAAAAAGATCATTTCCAGGTATTTTTGTTCCATATGGCGTGTTAAATTTGGGACTGCCTAAAGTATCGGTTCAAATCATTTGGATTAAGCAAAAAAACAGCAAGAACAACATTAAGCAAAAAGATACTCCTAAAAAAACAACAAGTAAAAAGATACTCCCTGCGGAAGACTTACGAGCTCACAACGAATTTGTGAGTTGTCATACAACAAATATGGGCGTTTGCCTAGAGAAATTTTGTTGGTGAAGAAAAAAAAAACTGAAAAAATTCTAAATCTTAAAAAAGTTTATCAGTGCGCCGTAAGGTGGTTCTAAAAACAGGATTTTTTGTCCTGATGACACCCCCTAAATGTGTTCTATGTAATAAATTAATACTACATTTACAAAATTTTTGAATAAAAAATTTTTTTAGGGGTTGCTTAAGACATCAGACGGGTCCCTAATATTTAGAAAAAAAAAGTTCTTTAAAAGCATATCATGTCGGTCTCAAAAGAAGTGAAAAACAAAAAAACACAAATTAAAAAAGCTTATTTTAAAAAACTATGAAAATTTGTACTTTATTATTTTTGGTTAGAAAACAATAGTTTTTAAGCCATAAAATTTAAACTAGAAATCTTTATATAAAATAATTATTGTTTTTGGGTGTTTTATAAAATTTCAGTTCTTTTGAGACTCAACTTTTGAAGAACTTTTTTTTTCAAAATATTAGGGACACGTCTGATGTTTAAGGGTCTTGAGCGACCCCAAAAAAATTTTTTATTCACAAATTTTTTAAATGTAGTAATAATTTATAACCTAGAACACATTTAGGGGGTGCCATTAGACATTTTCAAAAAATCTTGTTTTTAGAACCACCCTAGCGCACCGTCAATATAAAGCTTAAACTCTACACTTTTTCAAGATGTAATTGAAAACTTGAAAGTTGTAATTAAGAAACGTAAGATGTAATTGAGAACTTGAAAGTTGCAGTTAAGAAACGTAAGATGTAATTGAGAAGATAAAAGTCGTAATTAAGAAAAGTATAAAGAATACAAAGTTCTTTGTATTTTGAATTATGTAGTCCTAATACACTTTGTAATTTAAGGGTGGAAATAATAATATAATATCAATAAAATATAAAAAGTCATGAAAAAGGCATTTGAGGTTTAGGCGGTAACTGGAAAAATCCTATTGGGTGTCTGTAAAAACTTTCTTTTATTTTTGTTTGTGAAATATTTGATTGAGATTTTAAATAAATAATAAATAAAACACAAATAATTTATTTACATAAAAATTTAAAATTTAAATTTAAACAATGTCGTTAAAAATCATTGCAATATTCAGTTAAGTACCAACTTGCACGTCTTCCATATTTAAAATCGTTGCGTAACGCGTGGTCGTATGTTGTACAGCGCGTGCGCAATCACCTCCCATTATTGTATTTTTTGCCGCAGTAACAATTCTTTCTAAATACTGCATTCGTTGTTCCATAATCCCAGCACCGAATACAGGTGGAATGCGAATAACATTTTTAACGTTTATTTTTATTTTGAACAAGATAGCTTTCACTGAGTTTAACATTGGGCTGTAAGGTCTTAATTGTAACAACTAAGCCGGAAAATTTTCAAACACGCTTTCCAAACTAGTGTGACATGGAGCATTATCTGTTACGACAACAAAATCCTCTAAACGATTCCCGGATCTAACCAACTGGTTAAACAAAGTCAACATCCACTCGTTACAAGAATCTGCTTTAAATGATCCTCTGCAAGTTTCCATCATGACGACATTTATTGTTGATATAGCTGCAATCAAATGTATATTTGCACCTTTTGAAGAAAGAATTTTTATTATTGCTCTTTCCCCTGTTTGGCATGTCCTTGTGTTTTTCTACAAAAAAGATTAAAATTTGTTTCATCCAACCAAATTATCTGATGACCATTTGTGATGTGTTCGTTAATGTTCCTAACATATTTAGCTCTTTTTTGTTTGTTTTCATTACTATTTATTGTAGTAGGCTCATTGTGCACTTTTTTAAATGAAAATAGTCTGCCTTCGAGGTAATTGGCAATTGTTGTTGTGCTGACGCTAATATTAAATTGTCATAATATCCTTGTTTTAATGGTCACTATTGTCAACTGACAGTCACTTTCAATCCGTGTTAGTGTTTCTTTGATTTGATCATCGGTTAATTTTTTTGGTTTAAAACCACCTTCCAATAAAATTTAAATTTCCGCTGCGGACCCAATTGTATGCTGTCTTATATTTGACACCTAAAGTTTGCGCCAGAGTCAACCAATCGCCGTTTCATTCAGCACATTCAATTACTCTTTTTCTATTATTCGATGAAGATAAAACATAATGTTTTCTTTCAACTTGTTCGGTTGTATGTATTTCATGTCTAAAAATAGGACAAAATGGTTCTGGTTGATCCAGAAGTGGTTGTATACGAGTTTGGTGAAATAAATGCTTGCTCGGATTCAATTTAATAACAGACTTTCTATTCATAGTGTATTGACAAATAACACAACAATCTTTTAATTCCATTACTGTATTACTGTATTGCTGGTGCTTACAAATTCTAAATTTGATATTAATAACTTATTAAAATGCATGTCCAAGAAGATCTTTTATAATGGCCTTTAAGCTACATTGAATTTGCAATTACAAATAATGTATTCTCATTTACATATTACGATTTCTTAATTTCAACTTTTGTTTTTCAAATTGCATATTGCGATTTCTAATTTACATGTTGGGTTTCTCAATTACATTTTAAAATTTCTTAATTACATGTTGTGTTTCTTAATTACATATTGGGACTTCTAAATTACATGTTGTATTTCTCAATTACATCTTACTTTCTTAATTATAACTTTCAAGTTCTCAATTATATCTTGAAAAGGTGTAAACTAATAGCGCACTGATAATCTGAATAAACTATACCGATGTAGGTTTTTTACGGTTTTTAGTGTTTAATTTGACAAGATGTAAAATGCAAATAATGATATAAATTTATTTTATATGTTGCTGGAAGCATGATATTGTAGTGATATAAAATATTAGTCAAAGTTTCCTTGATTGAAACCATAATATTTTCTTACTCATTGCCTAGAGCATAAGTAACAAAATTAAAGGGGTAAAGTAATAATTCAAGCAAAGTTTAAAAACAATTAGTTACAATCACAAACCTTACAAATAATACTTTATTAAAAGATTTTTAATTAATAAAATGAAAGAACGTCATAAAAGCTGAAGCTTTTGAGCAATTTATTATTTGTAGAATTTCGACAAAACCGTATTTATTTTCAACAACAGTGCAATCAGTTAAGTCAAATTACAGTTAAAAGTAAAGTAGGGTTGTCTGTTTATATTAATCAAATCATAAACGTTTTCATAGTTTAGCCATCTTCAGTAGAAAAAAATTTAATCCTTATGCTTTCGGAAGCATGAAACTTTAGAAAAGTAATTTTGAACGTGTAAATTTACATGAAGCATTCAAAATTACTTTAAAAAATTAATTTTGAACGCTTCATGTAAATTTACATTTCCGTATAAGTAGTTAATTTTTTTGAAACGACTTTTACTTTATAATGTAGGTTTTTACTTTCAAAAGTAAGTTATCTAAAAGAAAATTACATCAAAAAGTAATTTACTTTACGTGTAAAAGTCACGTGAAAAAGCTGTTTACTTTTGCATTTAAAAAGTTAATTACTTTTGAAAATTACATTACTTAATATCAAAGTTCCTCAAACTATAATTCGCAAATTTACATTTACCTATAAAAGTAACTAATAACAAAAAATTATATTAAAAAATAACTTGCAAATGAAAATAAATTACATAAAAGTACGGACGTGCTTTTTCTTCAAGTTTCAAAAAACAAAATGGCGTCTTACGCAAAAGTTGCTTCAAATGCTGAATCGATTCGAGATTTAGAATCTAGAATCTTCATGGATAACAAGCAGATTGGTTATAACAAATATATGAACGATAGAACGAAAGAAATTGTTGACAAAATTACTGAAAAAGTTGGTAAAATAAACTAGAGAATCCAATGTACCATAAAGATGGACGATGGATTGCCGTGTTTAAATTAATAAATGATGCTAACGCAATGACAAAAAATTAAGTTGACATAACCGAATGCGTTATGCCTGTAGTCTTCACGAGAAGAGAAAATTTTTCTCATGACAATCAAGTGTGACCCTACAATCTATCTGAAAAGTTAATACCATATATTGAAAACATTTTTTCTGTAAAACATACAACATACGATTTTAATAAATCAATCGAAGATGGTAGACGACAATTTAGAGTCAAATTAAAAGTTTTGGTCAGGGACATACCTCACCATATTAAAATAAATGGTGCGAAAATTGTATTAAATTTTGCTGGAAAGGAATTTTTATGTAGAAACTGTAACAATGCGCAAGTACCGAGAGAAAGATGTCTTACAAATTCAGCTGCTACAATTAAATCGCAAAACTACACAAACAAGAATAATAAACCTTCAAACGATAAAAAAATGAAAAAATAAAGAAGAAACTTTGTCAAAAAAACAACCCGTGTTCCAATTCACTGCTCCAACACCTTTGTCCTCAAATAAAGTCTTAACAAGAGGAAAGGAAATCTAACTATCGTAGAGGAGCCCTTTACTCAAGTTAAATCTAAATCACAAAAGAAAAAAGATCAAAAAGTTGAAAGAAGAAGAGAAGACGACGATATTTCGAACGAAAGCGACTTTGATGGCAATTCGGTGACGGAGATCACAATGTTAGACAATGTAAACGATAGAAAACGGATACACCCTCAAACGCCGATAAAAGAAAAACCGACGACGAAAGAGCGTCGAAACGATAAACCAAAATGGCTTTCTTAAAAAAAGACTTTTCTGATAGGAAAAACGGTGTTGGTTTTACATACTTTGATTTTTTATCTTTGCTTTTTTTTAATATATTTTTTAATGCTACTTAATGTAAAACTTTATTAAAACGAAAATAATTGTATTAAGCAATTAATCGATGTAAAATATTAAATACTAGATAATCAAAGGTTACTGAAATTTTATTTTTTTTTCAAAAAAAAAAATGAAAAAATTAAAGAAAAAAAAAAGAAAAATATTTTCCATAGAGATTAGGATTTCGATAGAAAAAGTGAAAAACTCTGTTTCGTAAGTTTTATTTTTTTTCCTTTGAAAACGGTTTAACTTTTTTACCGGATTTTATTTTTTATGTATTATTATGTTTATTTTTTGTGATTTTAGTGTTAAGGGGTGTGCAAGACATGTTTGTAATGGGGGTATATTTTTACGGATTATTTGTAACTTTTTTTTTTTACGAGGGTTAGTATGGCAAATAGCCCGGATGACCAAATAAATCACAATATAAAAAAATAAATTACAGTCTAGTGCGGACGTGCTTCTTCTACAATATTTAAAAATCAAAATGGCGTCTTACGCAAAAGTTCCTGCGAAAGAAACTTTAATTGGTGAGCGTGTCGTCGAATTTAAAATATTTATGGACATCAAACAGACTAGAAATCAACTCTATATAAACCAACAAGATAAAAAAATTATTGAAAAAATTAATGCAAAAGTTGGAAGAAATAAATTAGAAAACCTAACCTAACATCGAGATGGTCGACGAAAATCTTACTGCACTTTGCAGGTAAAGAGTTTTTGTGCAGGCAATGCGGTAACACACACGTACCTCGAGAAAGGTGTGCATCTTCTTTGCCTACAGTTAATGAAAAAAAAAAGAAATAAAAACTGTAATAACTACTCCAATAGTAGAAAAGCAAAAAATAGACGATAAGTAACAACCAATGTTTCAATTTACACCACCAGCACCTCTTTCCTCAACTACAATGCTTACAAGAGGAAAGGTAACACATTTTGTATATTCAAAAAATAAAACTACTTTTGATTTTTTTAGATAAAAATGGCCTTGCTTTGCCAGAAGAAGTTATTATTAATAAATACACGAAAAGAATATCAACCAGCTTTCGATGAAGCAGGAAATATTTAACGAAACAAACAAAACAATCATCATGTTGAAAATCTAGTCATTGTTAAAGATCCTTTTACAGTGGTAAAGACAAAATCTCAGAAAAAGAAAGATCGAAGAAAAGCAGCAAGAAAGAAGATGACGAAATATCAAGCGAGTGCGATTTTGATGGCGACTCGGTTGTGTATATGACTGTGGCCAAAAACGCTAACGATAGGAAAAGGTTGCACCCGCAGACGGCCGTTAAAGAAAAACCTATATCGAAGGAGCGGAGAGGAGAAAAACCAAAATGGCAAACATAAGAAAAGACTTTTTTGGAAAGAAAAACAGCTTTGGGTATGCATACGATTATTGCTTTAATTATATATTTTTGTTCTGGTTTATATGTTTTTTTATCATTATCATTGAGGTGTTTCTCAAAAGCTTTTTCCTGTTCTGGGAAAGATGCAAAATTTTAGGCAAAAAATAAAAATTTTATTTAAAAAAATAATAAGTGGGAAGGAGATATTTCTTTCTCACCTGAACGCATTGAACAGCAATTTTATTTAAACAAAAACATGAAAAAAACAATTTTCTTAGGTGATAACTCTAAAGGAAATTTTATCTGTGTGGCTATAAAAGTTAATGGTATAAAGTATTTGATAATTAACACCTACGCACCTTCAGGAGGCGGAAATTTTCAAAAATTAAGAACTTTTATAATGAATTAATTAATGAATTTAGTAAAAATGATTTGAATAACTTTCAAATTATTATAAGGGGTGATTTTAACGTAACTTTGTCTGAAAAAGATAGATTCCCCGCCATGTTTTAGAAGAGAATGTCCGTCAAACAAAACATTTAAAACTTTATTAAATCTCTTAGAAATAGAAGATGTTTGGAGAACTTTTAATCCCTATAAAAATGAATATACTTTTGCAGCCACTAACGGTGTGTCTCATTCGAGACTGGACCGCTTCTATGTTAGCAAAAAAGCCAGGCAAAATATTAAAACATGTTTTGAGCCAATTATTTTAACTGATCACTATAACGCTAAAGTAGTGTTTTTAAATTCAACAAAAATTAATATTAGATCAGAAATATGGATTTTAAATAATAAACATATCGAAAATGAAGAGTATAGATATCTCATAGAAGCGAACTGGAACGAATGGACACAGCAAAAACATAAATATGAAAATATTAAAGCCGGTAAAAAAAACATAAAAGAAATTTCAAAAAAGTTTAGTAAAAAAATAAAACAAAAAAAGAACAAAAGAGAACTTAAACTTTTAAAAATATTAACAAATGCATCTAAAAAAATGCATCTAAATAACAACATGAAAAAATTATATGATGATGTAAAAATTATAATTGAACGTATTGAAAAAGAAAAAGCAGAAAGGGCGGCGATAAGAGCGAGAATTCAATGGAGATTGGAAGGCAAAAAATGTTCAAAATTTTTTTTTCGGATTAGAAAAAAAAAATCTTGCGAATCAATGTCACAGAAATAAATGCTAGTGATGGGAGGTGAATGATGCTAGTGATGGGAGGTGAATGATGCTAGTGATGGGAGGTGAATGATGCTAGTGATGGGAGGTGAAAACAGAGCAAAAAGAAATTTTGACTGAATTTGAAAATTTTTATAGAAAACTATATAAAAAGAAACAAAATGACAAACCCTCCCAAGATTTTTTGTTTTTGAATGCTAAAGTTCAGAAAGTGACTGAAGATGAAAATAAAATTCTAGAAAAAGAAATTTCTGAATGCGAAATAAAACAAGCTTTAAGACAAATAAAAAATAACAAACCTCCCGGCTCTGACTAATGAATTCTATAAAAACTCTGACTAATGAATTCAAAAAAATTAAAGGTATAATTGTTGAAGGAAATGAAACAAAAATACAGAAATACGCTGATAACACTAATTTTTTTCTCACTGGAGATGATTCAATTACAGAAGTAGGAGAAGCTTTAAAATTAAATAAAAATACAACAGGAGCTAAAATAAATCTAGCCAAATGCCATATATAAAAGGCATATGGTTAGGAAAAAACATATTTAAAGACAAAAACAAATATTTAAATTTTAACTGAGAAGAAAATAGCTTAAAAAGTTTAGGAATAGTTTTCTCTAATAACGGGAAGTTTTCTTATGAAATCCACTGGAAAGAGCGCTTTAATAAAATGGAAAGCACTCTTTAAAAGTGGGAAAAGTATAAACTATCCTTAAAAGGTGAAAAAAGCTGTAACAAACTTATTGATAATCCTCCAAATATTACATTTAGCCTTTATTGTTCCCATTCCAAGTGAAGAGTTTTTAAATAAAATGGAAACAAAGATTTTTTTTTTTTTTGGGGGGGGGGGGGGAGTAAAATATCCAGACTAAACAAAATAAAAACGCAGCAAAAAATAAAGTACGATGGCGCGCCAATAACCAAACAGATAAACTTAAAGCTATCAAATTGCAATGGATAAGTAAAATTTATGACGAAAATACTAATGGACCATGGAAAGGTGCAATGATAAATATATTAAATTCCCATAGAAACGCTAAGCAAAAACATTCACATTTAAAAAATTATTTCTACACAAATTAAACAACTTCCACCCTTCTATGCTCAGCTATTTATCAATTGGCATAATTTAAAAGAAAAATATAACCTACCATTAATGGAAATTGAAAAAATTTTAAATCAACCCCTTTTTTATAATAAAATGATAAAAAATTTAGCCAAAAAATTTTTAACTCCAGAGTGCATATAAACAATGACATTGTGATAGTAGCTGATATTGCTGAGACATTTCAACCAGGTTTTTTGAATTATAAAAGCATAAATTTGACTGAAAATGATTTAGATAAAATTATCAAAACCCTACGGAGGGAATGGAAACAAAAAGTTTTAGAACAAGGTCAAAAATATGATCATAAAAAAGCCCATATATAGCCAAAAGAAAATCGAAATACGAATGGAAAAAATTTAATAGTTCTAACTTTACATAAATTATTAAACAAACCAATTTAAAAAATTGAATATAAATGTAATAATTGGGAGATTTTATTTGAAAGTATGGAAAATATAAATGAAAAAGATTGGAATTTTTTTTCCCTTAATCTTTCTAAAAGAAATACTAACAATAAAGCGAACGAAATCCGATAAAAAACAGCACATTTTATATTGCCCACAAATGAGAAGATGTTTGATATAAAAGTTAAAAAAGACCAATTATGTCCTTAATGCAAAGCAAAAGTTGAAAGTACTGCTCACATGATATATGAATGTGAGAAAGTGAAACCTTTAATTTTTTATGTTTTAGATATTTTAGACCAGCACTACCCTAAGGAATACCCTCACTAAAACAATTTTCAATATATTTTATTTGGTTACGGGAAAAACGCAAGCCAGAGAGAATTTGGCAATATTTAGAAACATTAGAAACGTAATTAGTAGAAATTTTTTACAATAGAATGAAAAGCCATTTTGAAAATAAAGTGTTTACGAAAAAATATATTTAAAAAAAGTTTAATGTAAAAATTGAAAAATTGTTTAAAAATGAGTGACAAATAATAATTCAACAGAATAAACAAGAAAAATACAAGGAAGAAATATTATTTGCCATGGAAAATTAAATTTAGTTGCAGATATATGCAACTATTATGAATAGTATTTTTGAATTTTTGATAAGTTCTTTTTATTTTAACTTCTATTTTTATATACTTTTATTTTTTATCTTTGCCTTTGTTTTATATATTTTTAATGATATTTAATGAAAACTTTTTTAAAACGAAATTTTATTGTAATTTGATATAAAATTCTAAATACTAGATAATCAAAGGATACTTAAAAAAAGTTGATAAAAAAAAAAACAACATTAAAGAAAACAAAATGAAAAATATTTTCAATAGATATTAAAATTTGATAGAAAAAGCACGCAACTAATCTGTTTCGTAAATTTTAATTTTTTTTTTCCTTTGAAAACCGTTTTTATTTTTTTTCGGATTTTATTTTTTATGTTTTTTATGTTTATTTGTGATTTTTTGTGACTTTTTTGTAAAGGCTCGGTAAGATTTCTTTGTAATGGGGGTATATTTTACGGATTATTTGTAATTTTTTTTTACGAGGGTCACATTGGCAAATGGACGACCAAATAAATTACTATACAAAAAAAAAAAAATTTATTTTAAAAGTAATAACAAATCTTTATTTAGAATAAATTATATAAATAAAATTTAAATTACATAAGCTTACATTTTATATAATTTATAAAGTAAATTAAAAGTAATTTATGTAAAATAAGTAAGTAAATTTACTTATATTTCACAATATCTTTGACAAGATCTTGTACAACAGTAATGCAAAAAAGTAAAGCGTAGAATTCAGACAAAGCTGAAACATGACAGTGAGAAGGTGCGTGTACCCATGGGAGACTATATAGGGTAGACTATTTGAAAGGCATAGTTGGCATAATTGTAAGTTCTTTTACCAGGTTTTTTGCATAAAAGTTTTTATTATTGAAAAACTAAGGAGGGAAAGTTTAAACCAATCCTGGATCATGGGGGCTACAACCCCATGTCTCGCAAATTTAGGAGCTTCGAAATTTTTAAGAAGATGCTTTTTTTTGTAAGGTTTTTTTGCCACTTTAATAAGAAAAAAGGCCACCTGCTTAAAAGTATCCCAGACCCTGCAAGTCTTAATCCGGCTTTAATCTGGTTTTAAGAACTACGGTATTTTATGACTGTGAAAAATTTATGTAAATATCTTTATCTGAGTGTAATATCAGTGGCCTAACTTACACTAACAGCAAAGATAGTGTAAGCAACATTTACTGTCTCTCAAGCAATTAGGCGCGAGGTTTAGGAGCCTCAAGATGTATTTAAAGAGGTTTTTGTTTGTTATTTTTTTTAGTAAAAGTTATTGTTTCAGAGAAACAGAAATTGAGTACCTGGACCAGTATGCCTACTGGCCAAAAATATTTTGCTACGCCACTGTGTAAATTTAGCACTTAAGTATTTTTTATTTACCAAAAGTATATTTATTAGCCAAAATCATTGGTTTTTCATAATTATAATAATAATACATCTCAAAATTCACGCAAGTAGACACCATTATATTATTGGCTACTATAAAGTCTTTAAATGAGTTTAACATGGTTTTTAACAACACATTAAAAGACCTCATTTGTACGTAACTATTAATAATACTATTAGTTAAAGATGCTGTTGATTAAGTAATTCTAATCGGTTTCGTGATAAAAAGATTCGCCGCATTTTCAAATTATGAAACCTTTTTACATCGCTTTTGATGTGCCATATCACGCAATGCTTGTATGTACATCAATTTAAAATTAAGTCTTGTTTAATTTATATTTTAATGGATAATATTTTTTAAACCATTTTATTGATATGTTAAAAAAATTAAATTATTCAAAATTTCTGTTATTTGTGCAATATTTCTTCTGTTTTAGTGCGTTTTTGAGAAAATGATTTCTCTTTTTCTAAAATAACAAACAAATACAGGAGAACTTGGTATTTCAGCTACACATATATTAACTTTTTAGATATATTCCCAAAAAATACAAAACTATAATTGTCAACTAAAATAAACTTATTAAACTCAAACTTATTAAACTCAACTTATTAACGTATTAACTTATAAACTTATAAAATTATTAACTTATTAACTTATTAACTTATTAACTTATAAACTTATTAACTTATAAACTTATTAACTTATTAACTTATTTACTTATTAACTTATTTACTTATTAAACTCAAACTGATAAATTTTTTTTATGACTTTATTATGTACGGATATTTAGGGGATCAAGACTTGTTAATGAACTTAAATTTAGTTTAAAATGTTAAAAATAATATATATATGTTATAAACTCGTCGCTCTCACGCCAAAAAGTAACTGAAACAAAAAGAACTTGACTTTATTTCATCTATATGATAAAATAACATCAAGACACTTTTCTTCACAATCGACCATATAATTTTAAATTTAAAAGTGTGCTTTTTTGAACCACTCTACTAAATTCGCTATATTAAATAAATTAAAATAAGCGGCTGTTGTGGTTATGAAAAGTTATTATTATTTTTAAGCTAATTACTTATACTTTTTTAACTTTAATTTTTTTTTTGATTTTATTTGTCTTAGTATTAATTTTTAAAAAAAAGCTTTGAAAAGACATTTAAATGCCTTTTTCGAAGCTTTTTTGCAAAAAATCTTTCTTTATAAAAAGTTATAATCCCCAACTTTAAAGAAAAACAAAATATAACGGGACAACACAAATGCTGTCAAGATAAAGTAAAATCAAATTAAAGTCTAAAAGATAAAGTAAAAAAAAAAATAAAAAAAATAAGAGATTCAAAAAAGTGGAGTTTCCAGTTGGCTCTGAAAACAATTTTAAATTGCACTTTTATTAAATTTACACAAATGCTGGAAGTTTCAGAACTCTAGCTAGTCTAGAAGGTAGTGAAAAAACAATCGCAAGATTCCGGGATAACTGAAAGCCGACAAACAACTTACGAAGTCAAACTTGAGTTTGAAAAAAAGTTTATTATACAGCACTATTTTAATTGAATAGGATTTTTTTTTTAAAATCATCCTTGTGCGGGTTGAACACCAACGCAACAAAAAGGAGGTTATTAGGGTGCCAACAACCTATAATAGAAGATTGAGCAGCTTTCCTTTCCATTTTTTTTCAAATAGATTATATATGATAAAACGCAATAAAAGATTATATCTGATAAACACTCCTTTAATTATAAAAACTATATCAAATAGTTTAAATGGCTTATAATTTTTTAAAAACTGTTTTAGCAGTCGATGTCCTTGCGGGTACCAAAAATGTTATATTGTTTCATATTACCATAACAAAATACTTGATTGAAAAGGCAAATAGAAAGAAAAAAAACTGGAAAAAAAGCACGCTCTAACGAACAGTGACTTAGTCAAGGTTTACACATGCATGAATTACCCATAGCTTAGAAATTATGCCCCTTACCCCTCCTCCTTCACCTCAACAAAAAAATAAATAAAAAATCAATGATTATGTAGCAGCCCCTATTAGCACTCATGCAGCTGGGAGCCCGTCTCTACTCTACTAGTATACCCGCATGTTGACTAATTTGCCCCTCACTATAATAGAACTACCCTTTATAATATACGTAAAAAATAATCCTTTCCCGATGCCCCGCCAGAAACACTCCCCACATACATCAGAGTATTACCTGAAGTATTACCCAGAAGAGCCCTCAAACAGTGCCCAAAAACATCTATAATATAACTTACATTTTACTTACTTACAAAGTAAAGTATATAATTTCAAAGAAAAAAATTACTTTTATTTTTAATTGTAAAAAACAATTTTTTTCAAATTACTTTTATATAAGCTGTTTTTGCTAATTAGTTACTTTTACACGTAAAAGTAATTTGTTGTTATGATGTAGTTTTATTTTTCTTCATAAAGTAAGTGTTATTATTTTAAATATTATATGTTTACGTAAGTTTACTTCATAAATAACTTTTTTTACATATAAAAAGTAAATTACATTTCGATGTAAATTTTTTACAAAATTTCAACCAAAATTACTTTTCAAAGTAATTTACTTTACACGACTTACCATTAGAAGTAAGTTACATTTACAAGTAAAAGTGCAAATAATTTTTACTTGTAAAAGTAAATTACTTTTTCAACTAACAGCTACTCATTTAAAAATTCATTGTTTTTTCTTTTCGCGAACGGACGTGTTTTTATCAACCTTATTAAAAAATTAAAATATGGATTTAACGTTAAAAAACATCAAAAAGTTAATAACAGCAAAGCTTGAAGAACAAAAAACTTTTATACTTCAAGCAAATTATTAAAGGAACAAGAACAAAACTTTATATAAATAATAAGTGGAAACTTAAAAATTCTCGCAGAACGACTCAACAAACTTGAATATGAAGCAAAAGAAAGCAATTCAAAAGCTATCATTGAAAGAAAAATTTACGAAATTAAAGAGAGCTTGAACTTTCAAGAAGAAAATATAAAAAAAAAATGGAAAAAATTACAACAAATTTGGGGTATGATATAAATTATCTAGTAAAAAAAACAGTGGACTTAGAGAACTGCTCACGCAGAAACAATTTAAGGATCGATGGTGTAAAGGAAAAAGAAGGTAAAAGCTGGGATGATTGTAGAAACTCGGTAAAAGAAATAATTAAAAACAAGCTTAACATATCTAACGAAATTGAAATTGAAAGAGCCCATCGTATTGGAAATGCAAGGAATGATAAGTTACTAAGAACAATAATTTTCTAACTGCTGAATTATTTAGATAAAACTAAAGTTCTTAACAACGCAAAAAAATTAAGAGAGATTGGCCTACATATACACGAAGAATACGCGAAAGAAACAATAGAACATCGAAAGAAGCTATGGGAGGAAGTTAAACGACTTCGTATAGCTGGTAAGTACGCCATTATTAAATTTGATAAAATTTATGGCAGAGATTTTATAAAATAAACAGCTGTTTTAAGCGAGCGCATTTTCTAACAAGTTTTTATTTTCTAAAAAATCATTATGGCTTATGAAACGCTGCGTTTGAATATCTTTGAAATTGCTAATAAATCTTTACCACATAATCGTTATGACGACTTTAGCTTTTTAAACGAAAAATACTACGATTCTGCATATTTTGATATACAAAATTTTAAATTTGAACTAAAAACCTCTATAAATAACTTTACGGTAATACACATAAACATCAGAAGTTTACTTATTAATATAGACAAATTAAAAAACTTTCTCCTTGAATGCAAACATACTTTCAGTATGATCTACCTTACAATCAATCAATCAATCAAATTTATTGATAGGCTCAAGGCCCAATATAATAACAAAGACTAACGCACTTGAATGAATATAAACAAAACCCAAGAAAATAAATAAATAAAGATAAGAAATTAAAGTGTTATAAATATGACTCAGATCTCCATTTAAACATCAGTGGACTTACAGAGACTTGGTGCTCTGACGAATACCAGAAGCAAACTCTGAACTCCAAATTCCAAACTATAAAATATTTTCTAAAGAAAGATCAGTTTGCAAAAGAGGATGAGGAGTTGTGAATTATATACGGAATGATCTAAACATTAAGATAAGAAATGATCTTTCAAACTCTGATGACGATAGTGAGATCTTCACAATAGAAGTTATTAACACTGCCTCAAAGAACTTTCTAGTTTCTACGTGCTACAGACCACCTGATGGTGATACTTGTAAATTTTCAAACTATTTGAAACATATAATTACAAGAAATAGAGAACAGAAAAAATTATTCATTATTGGAGATATAAACATAAATATTTTAATGTACAACAAGCATGCTATTACTAAAAATTTCTTTGACGACATGTTTCAACTTAATATCTTCCCCATCATCAACAAACCTACCAGGGTAACTTCCAAATCTATTACTGCTATTGACAAGATATTAACAAACTCAATACAAAATCCTTCTCTAAAAACAGATATTTTAGATCACTTTCCAATATACTTCTCTTTGTCACAAAATTCCACAAAAATTAATAATTCAAAAATCTTATGTTATAAAAGAATTATCGACGAAACGTCTACTCAAAAATTTAAGGACTTGCTATCGACAACAAATTGGCAAAAAGTCTACCAAGATGTGACCAAGGAAACACAAACTCTGCGTACATTGACTTTGTAAATTTATTTATCCTATAATATAATAAAATTTTTCCAATTCAAGAAAAAGAAATAAAAGCAAAATATTTAAATTGTCCATGGATAACAAAAGAAATAAGAAATCCTCAAAACAAAAAATATACGTAAAATACTTAAAAATAGAAGCGAAGCGAACTATCCCTCTACAAAAACCTATTTGAAAAAGAAAAAAAAAACACAAAATTTTATATTATTCTAATCAAATACAAAAATTTAACGGTGACTTAAAAAATACATGGGACATTATGATGGAAATAATTGGTAAAAGTAAATTTAATGTTCACAAAATGCCTTCCAGAGTAATAATCAATGAAAGTGAATCAAACAACAAGCGAGATATTTCCAATAAATTTAACAACTATTTTGCCAACATTGGTGCTGATCTTGCATCGAAAATTCAATGCCCAAATAATACATTTAAAAGTTACTTAAGGAATTGATGATATCTCTTGCAAAGTAGTATCAGATGTTTTTGAGGAGATACATAATCCAATTTACCAAGTATTTAATTCATCTGTTTCAACAGCTATTGTACCTGATTAACTAAAAATCTCTACAATTATACCAGTCTATAAATCAGGAGAAACTAATTCTTTAAACAATTATAGACCAATCTCTATCCTTTCGGTATTCTCAAAACTTCTAGAACGAATAATCTATAATAAATTAAATGATTATTTAAAAACTAACAAAATTATCATTAAAGGTCATTATGGTTTTCAAAAGCTACACTCAACTGAGCATGCAATCCTTGACCTCTCAAATAAGATAAATAGATCATTTAAAAAAAAAATATACATTAGGGATCTTTATTAATTTGTCAAAGGCATTTGACACCGTCAACCATGAGATTTTACTAACAAAAATGAAAAACTATAGTATAAAAAATCAAGCTTTAAATTGGTTTAAAAACTACCTTAATAACAGACAACAGTGTGTTATTATAGATAGAAAAAGCAACTCAAATTTACTAAAAACAAAATGTGGTGTACCCCAAGGTTTCTTGGGATACATCCCTCATTCTTGCTCCTCTTTTGTTTTTTATTTATATAAACGATCTTCCAAATGCCTCTAATATCTTTAAAACTATAATGTTTGCCGATGATACAAACTTATTTTACTCGTCAAAGACAATCGAAGACCTCTATGAAAAAAATAAATGGTTTAAATTAAATAAAATGTCACTCAATATAGAAAAAACTAAGTATATACTATTTCACTAATCAACAAATTAAAAAAATACCCCTGAACCTTCCAACAATTAATATAGAAAATATAACCATCAAAAGAGCTCTGAATACAAAGTTTTTAGGAGTTCTAATTGATGAACACATCTCCTGGAAACCCCACATAAACTACATAAACACAAAAATATCAAAGAACATAGGTTTACTTTACAAGGAAAGACCATTTTTGTCACAAAAAGGTCTAAAACTTATCTACTTTTCATTCATACATAGCTATCTCATTTATGCCAATATAGCATGGGGCAGTACCCACAAATCTAAATTACAACCACTTTACTTACGTCAAAAACACGCTTCAAGACTAGTATACAACAAAAACAAATTTACTCATGCTCAACCCCTACTGGAACAAATGAACGCACTAAATATATTTCCAATATATATTTTTCAAAATATACTACTCATGTTTAAATATAAACTAAGTCTGATTCCAGAACATTTTACAGCACACTTATTTAAAAACAATATAAATCAATACAATACAAGAGCAACAGGCAACTTTAAGAGGCAACAGGCAACCTTTTGAAACAACAAGACTCTTAAAATTCTCAATTACATATCGTGGTCCCTATTTAAAATTAGTTTCCGGAAACGAATCACTATTAAACTTAAACAACGAATACTCTCTGAAAAAAAAGCTAAAAACTACAATAATCAAATTAAAGAACTGTAAGCAATTTTTTTAAATTTGAATAAATAAATAAATGTAAGTTAACTTTTAATACAAATCGATAAAAAAAATAATATTAATAACAAGGTATATATGTTACACAGACATATATACCACTTATGCAACTGATTTTTTATGTGTATTACACGTCTAAGAAAAAGGTACTCGATGACAATACTGACTTAAGTCTTCTGCGAGATTCCTATCACGACAAATAAGTAATTCTTTTTATCAATCTTACACAAATTTCGTTTATATCATATTTATACACTAACGTTATTTTGAAATGTGGTAAATAAACTTATATCGAAACATCTAAACTCTACTCCGAAAAATCAGCAGATTTATTTTTATTTATTGTATTTTTTATTTTAATTGGAGTAATATAGAGATATATTTCTCGGATTATTTTTACGTACACGTTATTATGTTGTTGTAATTGGTATTTATTTTATTCATGTCTCGGAGTTGTAAGCAACTATATTTTTATTTACTTCGTATATTTCGAACTTTATATTTATGTTTTATATTTGTATTAGAGACTGGCCAACCGTCCTATGTGATCATTTTATTCGTTAATATCGATTATTTCGATTAATGATAAAAAAAAACAAAAACCAAACGATTAAAAAGTTAATTAGAGCGAGTTTTCTATAAACGATCGCGCGACAAGAGAACGTCTGAATGATTAAAACGATTAATATTCATGTAATTTGATTTTTAATCGATTTGATTTTTTTAACGATTCCGATTCTTTTTTAAAAGACTTTTTAACGACTTCGCTTCTTCTATTATTACTCCCTTGATAATTTAAGTTAATATATACACTCTTTGCCGTTGAGATTTTTTTTTTGTTTAATTTACGTTAAATCTTCACTATCGCATTTAATATCATAGTTAAAGTTAAGTAACTGTGAAGGAAAACCTTAACAACAGTAAACGTTGAAAATAAAAGTAAAAGTTTATACTCTAAATTTCAATTGATTTATTTTTTTCGATTTTAATCAATTTACCGACGGTAAGTAATTGTTAAAACAAAATGTGTTTCATTGTGTTTTTCATTTTGTGTTTTTCTCTTAAAATAAAAAAAAATATATTTTATCGAGTTTTTTATGAACAAGGAGTATTAGAAATTAAAAAAATCCAACTAGATTTTAAATGAATAAAATGACTAATTATTAGACAATTTGATTAAAATGATTAATAGTTTACTCGAAACTGATTAAAACGGTTACACAACTTTAATCGAATTAATCATTAATTTTTTAATTTGGTTGGTCATTAATCGATAATCGAAAATTGCGGTAGTCCGCTCTCTAATTTGTATATCAATCAGTGATTGGTTACTTGTAATTACTTTGTAGTTGTAAAATAAACAAAACAAAACAAAAAAAACTTAACTTAAGTAATTAAGTTTTACGTGTTATACAATTTATGTAAAAAAAAAAAAACGTTAAAATTTTCTTTCGTTTAAATTTCTTTTAAATGAAAGACAATTTTTTATATGAGTTATGTAAAGTAATTTACGCTTAAAAGTCGCGTTTTTACATCAAAATAAGTAAAATCCATATAGAAATTTTTTTTCAAAAATAAAGTGAAAAAAAAACCCTCAAGTAAAAAATTTATACTTTTAAATCTGTTTTTTATAGCATTTTTTATTCTTTATTGTTCTGCAATAAAATTATTAAATTTACAATTTAATAATTTTACAATTTAATAATTTTACAATTTAATAATAAATTTACAATTAAATTTACAATTTAAAAAATAAAGAACCACAAATAAAAAAAACCATAAACTTTATATTCGATAAAACTTTTATATTCGATAAAACTTTTATACTTGCTTGAGAAAAAAATTTCAATGACAGTAATTGTAATTGAATTAATTACTGTAAACGGTTACTGTAATTGCACATTCAAAGAGTAACGCAATAATATTAGTAGAATTGCACATTTTAACTTCTTGTAAAACAACCCTAACGGTTCGGAAAGTTGTGATTCACTACACGTACGTAAAATTACTGTTACAATGTTAGCTATAACCAATCCAAATCGAAGGAATAACGAAAAAAGATCTCCAGGTTAGGTTTTAGTATTGTTAGGAGCATATTTTTCTTTTCTTTTTTTGTTGTTTTTTTGTTTGTTTCAGGTGCCCCAAGTAGTCCTAACGGTCTTGTCACAGAGCACTGTAGAAGAGCATTTAACTAGGAAGTTGACGCCTCTTTTATTATCGATGGCGTGAAATATGCCCAGAGTTCGGCAGAGCTTTTTACCCTGGATCTCTTGTTTATCTAATGCAAGTGTTTTGACCACTGCACCACAATCAATTCCATCACAGGATTCCACCAAGACTACAATTTTTTCCAGATTCGCCCAACCCTAATAAAAGTGAATCTGTAGTAGTCTGGTGAGCTTTCATTAGGTTTGAGCTCACCAGACCACAACGGACTCACCTTTAGTATGGTTGGGTATATAAAGAAGGCGTCGTAAAGATCATGAAGCAATGGTGAAACTTCAAGTAGAAGAAAAAAGTTAAGTAGGTGTTTTTTACTAATTTATTATTGCTCTGTTCTTTAAGAACATTGAGCACTCTATTTGTAAAATACGCTCACATAATTTACATATATATATATATATATATATATATATATATATATATATATATATATATATATATATATATATATATAGATATATATAGATATATATAATATATATATATATATATATATATATATATATATATATATATATATATGTATATATATATATATATATATATATATATATATATATATATATATATATATATAGATATATATATATATATATATATATATATATATATATATATACATATATATGTATATATATATATATATATATATATATATATATATATATATATATATATATATATATATGTATATATATATATATATATATATATATATATATATATATATATATATATATGTATATATATATATATATATATATATACATATATATATATATATATATATATATATATATATATATATATATATATATATATATATATATATATATATATACAGCGGTGGCCAAAAATTAACGACCACTCATTTTTTAGTTGGTTTCTTAATCTTTAAATTAAAATTAAGAAGATTGTAGTTGACATATTAAATTTTTTTTTTTAATACCTTGTTAATTAAAACATACGGATTAAAGTGGTATAATTTTTTTAATCTAATTCTAATTAAATAGCGTTTAACTTATTAAAAAACTGATGAGTACTTATAAATCTTCTTTAAATAAATTGGACAAAATTTAACGACCACTTTCAAATCTTTAATTTGCACTTATTAAAAATAATATTCCATTATTTTTTTTAACTGTCTTAATTGCTTATTACGTTGGCTATAAAGTAAAATGTCGAAACCTGAGTTTTGATATCAACTAAACATTTATTTTTTGAATTGCAATAAGGATATAAAAATATAGCTAAAATGCGTGCAAAGATCGAAGAAAAAGACAGATACGCGGCTCTTGTATTAAAAGAAGAAGGCTATAGCATCAGACAAGTAGCAGAAAAGCTCGGAAGGTCTCACTCTTGCATTATTAACATAATTCAACGATACAAAGAGACCCGGTCAATTAATGATCGTCATAGGACTGGACGCAATAAAATTTCAAATGACCGTGATGTTCGCTCGTTAATGAGATTAATGAAAGAAAACAGACAAGCATCATCTACAGACTTGTCTACGAAATGGACACTGTCAAATGGTCTGAAAGAAAGCCCTAGAACTGTGCGAAGGGTCCTCCACAATTTAAATTATTTATGGCGTGCTGCTGCAAAAAAACCACGCTTAAATAAAAAACAAAAATTTGCCAGAAAAGAGTGGTGCAAACTACATAAAAATTGGTCAACAGAACATAAGAAGGCGTCGTAAAGATCATGAAGTAACTTACTCATTCCCCTGATTCCCAATTAAACGTTTAGAAAGTTTGATTGTACATATATATATATCTTTATATATATATAAATATATATATATTTATATATATATATATTTTTTTTTTTTTTTTTTTTTTTTTTTTTTGACGCGCTACTTGGGTGCAAGACCCAAGTAGCGTGTCAAAAAAAGTTTTTCTACATTAAGTTATTTAAATTGTCTACAGAATCGATTATCTTTTGACAATTTGGATAGTTAATAAATTTAAATTAAAACATTTTGAAAAAATTAACACTTCTTAACTAAAAACTAGATTATTATATCTCATAATTTTTTTTATTTCTGTTATTTTATATATGTATTGCATTGTTACAATTTTTAGATACTAAGGAAAGTGCTGTCGTATAATAAATATGTAAAACATAATGTATTAATTTGTCTTTTTTTATCATTTTATTATGTTTTAGTTTTATTTATTTAAGTTGTGTTATTACAAAAATGTATAATACAATCTAAGTTCATTAGCAATATGCATGTAGCAATATAATAAATGTTAATAAATTACTTTTTGATGTCCAATTAATATTATAAGACATTAAAAATGATGTAAATAGGGTGGTATAATATAACAAGACCGGATACAATTCATTTTGCCGTTCCGTGTTTTAGAACAAGTCCAACCCTGTATTGAACTAATGAAAAATTCATGATAATTTCTAATTTCATCCATAAAATTAAATTCAAATTACATCCATAATTCAAGAAATGCAGCAATTAGTAGTTGGTTAACCTCTGGTTGCTTTATTTGTTTTGAATAAACAGAGCTTAAGTAATATGCTCTTTGACAACACTATGAAAATATTAGAAATTTAAGTAGGACCTCTTAGGTACCTATTTTGAATAACACCATAACAGGACACTTTTTTAAATGCGTAAATTTTCCGAATAAAGGCGTGAACTTCCAATTAAATGCTCATCTGTGGTGCTCTGTGATAAGACCGTAAGGACTTCTTGAAGCACCTAAAATAAATTTAAAAAAAAAAAATTAGTATAAAGTTATAGAGCGCGCATAGAACCAGGGCCGCCGAGAGCTTTTATGATGCCCTGGGTATAGCTGTAATTAGGCGCCTCTATAAGCTTGCATATTTCTAAAAGGAATTTAAACACGTTTAACATTCACTGATTAGGTTTAATAGACTTTAAAAATAATATTAAAAATGTTCTTTTCTTGCTTTTTTAAAAGTATAACTATTGTTATTGTGTTAACTTACGATAGAGATGTCTCCAATTTATTTTCAACTTGAGTGTCTAATCGCTCTTGTTCTATAGTGACCTTGTAATCTTTTATTTAATCAATTTTAATTTACTCATTCGTTTACCTTTTGTGACAGATATTGACATTATGTTAAAAATTAGTATGCATATAGATTTAAAATGTGTATAGATAAGAAAATAAGCTCGAAACCGTGATTTACCGTGATCTTTTCGCAGTTAGATTTATAGCGAGAATCTAAGCTGACCATCTGGTTTCTGAAGGTTGTAAACCTTCCATCTAGCGACACTGCATTAACTACATCCTGTGCTAATTTAATTAAATGGTTTACAACACGGTTCGTAAAAAAGCAATGACGTTCTAGATAAGTTCTAGAATCGTTTGGGGTTTCAAACATGTCATTTTTCATCAACTATATGCTGAGTTTGATAAAAAAAAGGCTATAGTTGTAGAATATAAAATTCAACTTTTTGTAAATGATGATCAATTTTGTATTACAGTTTGAAATAGGATGACCAACATTAGTACACAAAGCTCTAGACGGGGTTTAATGTACAGCTAGCTCCGACACTACAATGAAAAAATTAGGCATTTGATTGCCAATCCAAGCTACTGGTTTTACTTGTACCTTTACTTTGAGTTTGTTAGACATAAGTACTCCAAGGTTGCGTTCAAAGCATGTTAAAACTAGATTGCGCCCGTTACCATCAGTATTAGCCATGATGTTGATATGGTTAATTAGTTTTTCCGACAACCAATTTGCAATACTTTGAACTTCTACACGTTAATATTCACAAGCCAGTTGCGCAAATAATATACATAATCGATGTCCGACCCCGTTAGAATATTTTGGGATTCAATCCAATTTGTTGAGACTCTAAAATTAGATGGTGTACAGTATTTCATAATCATATCTTTGATAATACAGAGAGTATCACCTTTGCACGGTATAGAGGTGAGAGAAACTAGTTTGTATTTATAAGCAACCGCTTTGTTTTCGTTTTTGAGACGAGACATCTGTATAGATCAAGAACATTTTGTGAACGCCGTATTATGCATGCAAATATCTCTGACCAGAAATTGATATATACAGCAACGCATTTTGATTGTATGCAACGTAATGAATTTTATCATGATGTTTTATTCAGTGGCTTAAAAAGTAATTTGTGCAAGACTTTGTACTAGACTAGCTTAGTACAAGAATTTGTACTTGACTAGCTTGATGCAGATTTGATGTATCTTTTACACCAAAACTTTGAAAAAACTTTTTATACTAATTAACTTTATTTGCTTAAGTTAAACAACTCTCTAAGAAGTATTAAAATTGTAACAAAAAAAATTATGTTTTGCAAAGATTTTCAAAAAAATCATTTATGAAATGCTTTTTCTTTCTATTTTTAGTATTTATGAAATATGGTTATATGGTTTAAGAAAAATAAGTTTATAAAATATAATTTATTAATGAAATTTTGTTTATAAAAAAGTTTATATGAAATTTTTTTCCAAATATAACTTGCAAAATTTATCTTAAACAATAACAATAGTTGGTTCATAAACTGGAAACTTAGGGTGGAATGCAAGAAGCGAACTTGAGTCAAGTTCGACTCAAAATACTGTGCCGCTATTCGTTACAATAGACTGATTTGTCTAGACGTATTATAGAACGCCGTTGTAAAACCACGGTCTCGTTGTCTCATTTTATTTTTAATCTGATTTAGAAAAGTTTACAAACCGGAACGTTTTGATATATATATATATATATATATATATATATATATATATATATATATATATATATATATATATATATATATATATATATAAAATATATATATATATATATATATATATATATATATATATAATGATAATAATATATATATATATATATATATATATATATATATATATATATATATATATATATATATATATATATATATATATATATATATATATATATATATATATTATTATTTATTTATTCTTGGGTTTTGTTTATATTCAAGTGCGTTAGTCTTTGTTTTATTCTAATCCACTTTATTTTACCCATTGTATATTTATTATATTGGGCCTTGAGCCTGTCAATAAATTTTGATTGATTGATACATACTTAAAGTTATTAGTAAAAATATCAAACTGAAATATGGCTGCAATAAACGGCCTTAAAACGGCGAGAGACACGATGTTAATTGCATATTCAGAGGACATATTAGATGATTGTGAATTCGCACTGCTCTATGAACTAAACTATTCAAGAGATATATATCCTCACTGGGACTACAATAAGTTTAACCTATCGTTGTTGGATGATGCACAGTGTTGGACCGATCTACGTTTTCGTAAAATTGACCTACCACATTTGCTAAATATTTTCAGGTTACCTGATGTAATAAAATGCTCCCAAGGAACAATCTGTAGAGGAATAGAAGCCTTATGCATTATGCTTAGAAGATTAGCATTTCCGTGTCGCTATACTGATATGGCAAATACGTTTAGAAGGAACCCTACAGAAATTTGTATGATATTTAACACAGTAATTGATCATGTTTACAATTTACATAGTCATAAACTATTACTTTGGGATCAACCAGTGTTACAATCAAACAAACTTCGAGAGTTTGCTGATTATATTCATTGAAAAGGCGCACCCCTTAATAACTGTTTGGTTTTATTGATGGAACTGTTCGTAGAATTGCTAGGCCTAAAACAAATCAAAGAATTGTCTATAATGGTCATAAGAGAGTCCATGCACTGAAATTTCAAAGTGTTGTAGTTCCCAATGGCATGATAGCAAACTTAGCTGGTCCTTTTGAGGGTAAAAAACATGAAAGCACTATGCTATACGAATCTGGTTTATTGCCACAGTTGCAAGAGTTTGCATGGCATGATGGGAGTCCTTTATGCTTATATGGCGACCCAGCCTATTCACTTCGAGTACACCTGCAAGCACCATACAGAAGTATGAATGTTACGCCAAACCAATTTGCATTTAACAAAGCTATGAGTGCACAGCGTGTTAGTGTTGAGTGGGTATTTGGTTTAATGACAAATTATTTTAAATTCAAAGATTTTAAACAAGGGAAGACGCGGAAATGGTTCTTATGAGGTTGAGAACGCGACTTCAAAAAATCAAAACGTTAAAAATTATTCTGCACCAGTCTTATTTTGGGATTTCCCAAGCACTTTTAACGTTCCCGTCTTGTTTTCTAAATCAGCCTAATGTAAAGTTCAAGTCGAACTTGACTCAAGTTCGCTTCTTGCATTCCACCCTTATTTTTTCAAAAAAACTAATATCTAACCCTATAAGATAGTTTCTATATAGACACTCAAAGACACTATAGACAACAGAAAAAGTAAAAAAAGTTAAAACTTTAATATATGGCAATTCTAAAATTTTTTTTGTCCTTCGAATTCTGACGCCTTTATTGCTTTGGCGGCCGGGGCACGTATGCCCCTCCCTCTAGGCGGTCCTGCATAGAACACCCTATTGACAAAAAATGATTGTTGTCATTAGATTTAATTGACAGGGAAGGTGAAAAAAAAATTCACAACACATGTTTATTAAACAATTTAGTTAAAAAATTACAATAAAACACGGTTTATTTTATTTCACTTTAAATTTTTTCTCACAAATTAATACTATAAAATTATAAAACTGTAAATTACAATTAAATAATTAAAAACAATATTCTTTTTATTTACCTTTTTTATACTATCATCATTAAAATATATTATTATTATTATTATAACACTTAAATATTATTGTTACAATATGAATAAAAAAGTTACAATACAAGAAATACAAAGATAAAAGATCTTAAAGTAATACTTCCTTTAATTTTCTAACTTTATTGCTTGTAACCAAAAATGTACGTTGTAACATTTAATATCTAATAAAATAACAAATATATCGTTAGCATACGGCTGCGTGTTATGCAGCGGACTGCTGTGTGCTTATTTATGAGAATAACTTTCAAGCTAGTTTTAAATTCCTATTGAGAACTTTTTCATTTTTTAACTCAAAAATAAAATAATTATTTTTAGGAAAGTAATGATTTAAGCAAAATACGAACTCATTTAAAGATGTTAAGTGTACTCACTTAACAAGATGTTTAAAGATGTTAAGAGTACTCAATAAGATGTTTAGCGTTAATGCGTCAGTAAAGAAAAAAAAATTTTCTGAATATTTACCGGAATCCAGAACAAAAAGTTTATTAGGTTTTCTATACACTATTGAAAAATATGGTCGAAAAAGATTTTCTTTAAAAAAAATCTGAATCAAAACAATTATCTACATAATATTAAGTCATCCTTAACTGACACTTTCCATGTGATAAATTCTTCGTAAACATCGCCAGGTCGATAAATAGATTGTGGAAAATGAGGCTAAAATAAACAAGTATAAAATACGATGTTAATAAACAGCTCAACAAAAAAAAATTTATAAAACCTATTCAATACACACACAAAAATCAAGCAAGACGTTAAAATATAGTCATTCAAAAAATAAAACATTTAAAAAAAGAAACGTACGTGATTAGGATTGTCAGGATACCCTTGCGGTTCGAGGCAAAATCCAGTACGTGAAGTATACTTGTTTTCATGCTTGCCCGTATTTGTATTTAAGAAATTTCCAGAGTAAAACTGAACACCACGTTGACTTGTATAAATTTCTAATTGTCTCCCAGAAACCTCATCGTAAACTCTAAAATCATCATGGAATAATACTTTATATCAGGCATTATTCTCCCTTGTTTCATTCCTTACCTTATTCCCATATTCCTATGTGATTCTTATGCATTAAAAAGTAATCGTGTTTTTTAACCATGGCTTAAATTTAAAAGATTATTTTTTACACAATATTTTTTTGTAGAAAAACTTTTAAAACATTTAACCTTTTAAATAATTAAGTTAAAAAAGAAATTTGATTATTTATATTGTATTATTATTTGGTTGTTACAATATTACTTTCATATTACTTTTCATATTTAATAAATGAAAATCTGGTTCAGGGAACGAACTAAATTATAAATAATTTAGGGAATAGTTTAATTATCTGTTTTAATTTTTTTTTAAAGATAATTGTAAATTTAACATTAAAAATTGAAAGCCTGAAATCAAATATTCAGTTAGAAAAAAAAATTCCACATTTATTCCTTATATGGTAATGATATACTTTTGAATTAAATAGTAGATTCTCTTCATCGTCATAGATTTTTCTTAAAAGAATAAGTGAAACAATTTTTGTCTATATTAAAAAACAAAATTGAAAAACGTTTTTGTGAATAGTCTAGTAAAAGTGTTTTAATATGTTTTGACAAAAAAAAAAGTAGATGACTAAAAAAAAAGTAGAAAACTGAAAAAGAAAAGAACAATTTAAAAAAATGAATTTTTATTAATAAAAAATATTGAAAAAGAAATATATCTGTATGCTTTTACAAAACAACAATGACACCAAAATCAATAGAATAGATGTTTAACTTTTAACTCTTTGGACAATTAAAAGTTAAGATCTAATATACTGAGTCATATATTTAATATACCAAGTCAAAGAAAAAAGCGTCTAATCTTTTTGTAGAGTTTGTACTGGAAGAACAAATAAAAAATAGTAAAAATATTATGACCCAATAAAAATACCAACATTCACTACTAAAATTGTTTTGTAAATTAAGAAAAGAGGTTGAGTTAGACAATGTTACTTAGTTTAAAATGTTTCCATCAGAATGCGCCCCACCTAGAATCTATGGAATGATTAAAGCTCACAAACCAAAATAAAACTATCCAATGCGTCCTGTTGTTTCCACTATTAACACAACACCTTATGGAACACCAGAGTATCTGGTTAAAATTACTTAACTAACATTAAATAAAAATATAACTCAACAAATTAAACCAATTAGTTTTGTCAACAATGCTAAAGAATGAAAGACAAGTCCTCATGAAGTTCAAGTTTCATTAAATTCTGTTAATTTATATCCATCCATACCAATCGATGAAGCAATTCCTTTTATTATTAATATATTGAACAATGATTTTGAGGATTTAAAAACTAGGACTAAATTAACTCTTGTAGATATACACCAGTTAATTAAACTTTCATTAAGCAAGTGTTTTTTTTTATACAAAAATAAAATCCAAATTTTACCTAATTAAGGTCCAATTGGTTTATGGTTGATAGTAGCCATAAATGAAGCATTTTTGCAAATAACTTACAAAAAATATATTAATGTGACCAAGTTTGATAGAATATAGCTGGGGCCGGGTTTGTGACCAGATTCATAGCAAATTTAAACTTGATAATGACAAATTAATGCAAAGAAACTCAACAACTTTATAGAAGATTCCTATTTCGCTACATTTATTAACTAAGATAACATTCTTAGCATTAAAATAAATAAAAATGTAAGAGTTATTAAAGATAGCGCATAAAATGTGATATTTGTGTCGTGTTTCTATATATTTGTCGTTATCAAGTTTAAATTTGCTATGAATCAGTTTAATTTTTATTTAAGTATGTGGCTAGCACTAATCTTAAAAAACTAGGAAAGTAATTTACTTGTTTTACTAACACAAAAATTTGCTGTTTTTGAAACAAGAGAAACAATAATTGGTACTTGTTCTACTGCGTATTTGCAACTATTTTGACTAGAAAATGTTTTATTGCGAATATTATTCTGTTTTAAGTGGATGCAAAAGTTTTAATGCTTTTGCAAAATACATTACAAATATTTTATTTAGTGTAACATATTTTTTCCGAAATATTTTTGTGCTGTCTTTAATGCTATGATGTTATTTTGTCAATCCATCTCATGAGGGTTTTGTTATAGCAATTTCTAATAAACGTATTTGGTATAGAAACGTTGTAAAAATGTCAAATTTCTATACAAATTTTCAAAAAAGAAACAAATTACAACAAATTATCTGCTTTATTGACAAATCCAATAAATTAAACATTCTTTATATAAAATTAAATGTTGCTTTATGAAAATTTTGCAAAAATTTATTCACACATGCCAAGTAACATAAAACTGAGCGATATATCCTCTTTATCATCACTGGTTTAGATCCTTTACAAAGATGCAGTATTTTTACACCCAAATTTTTTACATGGAATGTTTCCAGAAAAATACTCAAGTAAAAAGATGTAGTGTGATCGAGTGAATAAACATTATTTCTTTTCTTGATTATAATATGTTCTTTGTAAAAAACAAACCTTATTGTTTGATTGTAATTATTGTAATGCGACGTTGATTAAACTTAGGCATCTTCATTATCTGTATAGAAATCATACTCGCAAGTAATGTTTCTATACAAAAAAAATCCTGTTTGCTCAGTTTATCAGCATATTCATCGTATAGCAGGAAGAGCTTTACTCTTTAAGTAAATTTTTTTTTATTACAGAATGAAAAGATATCTTTTATTAATTTATGAAATCTTTCTATTTCATCACCTATTTCACTATAAATCGATTCAACAGCATTATAAATTAGTTTCCGATTCTCATCACTTGTATAGAATTGCTACCTTCTAACACACAAGCACGCACACACATTTATCCTGCGTTTTAAGATCAACATGTTTCGTTTATACACAATCAATTTCAAGTATAAAAAAAAGTATAAATCTGTTATAGACAAAAAATACTCAATACAATATTGAAAACAAATAATTATTTTATTTGAGATATAACATAAAAACATAAAAGGTGTAAAATGCATACATTTCATATAAACTTTCAATTAAATCTATGTATGATTTAATTAAAAGTAATTAAGCTGAAGTGAAAACATTAAAGTCAGGTCAGGTTATCCTGCTACTAGTAACATCTAACCCAGTACAACCTGCTTTATGTCCTGCTGCCTTGTAGGATTTGCTTTTGTTAAACGCATCTGGCTACTGTCTTGCAGAAGGCCTCCTAGGCAAAGACTTAAGGGGTAAACAGATTCTATCTGTTGACCAGCCTGGCACCACTTCTTCATCTATTAAGCTGGCATAGATGTATTTATAATACATTGTTTCCACTTTAGGATGTTGAATGCTAGATCTTCTTGACTCAATGCATGGGTTTTGCTTGTGTCTCTGTTTTCATGACAGACAACTCATTCTATTATCTCTTATTACAGCTCTGAAACTCAGTTTTATGGTTCTGAGGCCGGCTGATAGTCAGGATTCCCAAACTCTGTGGTAGCTCTCAGAGAGGCTGATTCCATCAACAGCTGAAAAATATCAGAGTACTAACAGTGCCATGTTGCGCATTGATGGTGTCCATATTCATACTTTTGGTGTGCACTGTCGAGGCCAAATTTGGAGCCCTTTGTTACGGCTTAGGGTTTATTAGTAGTAATGAGGCAATTGTTTGGACTATTAAATAATGTACTGAGTATTATCTGTGCTTTGAGTCAAGTTCTTTAACAACTCTTTGAGTCAAGTTCTTTAACAAAATGAATAAAAATGAATAAAGTACTAAAAACTGTAAAACACAAAAAACCATCACCATCGCCAAGTTCTCTAAATCTATCATTCACTAATATTTGTGGTCTTCAAAGTAACTTTTCTTCTGTTGAGTCTTATCTCTTGCAAAGTTCACCAGACCTACTTGCTCTTTGTGAGACTAACTTGAGTTCGGCTGTCTCATCTTGTGATCTTAGTGTTGATGGTTATCTTTCTTTAATTCGTAAAGACTCTAATAGTCACATGCTTGGCCTGAGCATTTACATTTGTAAGAACTCACCCATTTGTTGCAAAATTAGGTTTGAGTCCACTGACTATTCTTTTATGTGGATTTGTTTAGCATCACTTCACTCTATTGCTTTTTTCTTTGTTCTATATCACTCTCCTTCATCTTAAGACTGCACTCTTTTCAATGTTATTTTTGATCAAATTGACCAAACCCTCTTTATCCATCAGCCAATATCATTGTTGTTGGTGACTTTAATGCTCATCACAACTTTTGCTTTTCTCAATCTCTAACTCAAACAGTCAACTTTCCAACTCACTTTCCAAACAACTTGAATAACTTAACTTCTCTACTAGATTTATGTCTTGTTTCTGATCCTAGTCACTGCTCAGTTTCTCCATTCACCCTTAGGTGCTTGTGATTACATTTTGATCTCTCTATAACGATTATCTCATTCTTCTTCATCATCAGAATCCCCTTATCATTGTACCTCTTACAACTACCTTAAAGCTGGCTGGGACTCTTTCTGTGATTTTCTTTGTGATGGCCCTTGGGTAGAAATCTTTCAGGCTGGCTGGCATGTAATCTTTTATTACCTCTTGATGATTCCAAGTCAAGCTTCACTCTTCCCCATGGTTTTCCTCACATTGTGCTGCTGCAATTTCTAATCGAAACCGTTACTTCCATATCTATCAGTAAAACAATTCTCCAGAAACACAGACGTCTGTTTCCTGTTGCTAGAAACCATTGTAAAAAGGTTTTGTATAACGCCAAAGTCCGCTATTCTCAGGTCATGAAATCTTGTACTTCATCACAAAAATTAGGCTCTCATGACTTCTGAAGGATCTTTAAAAGTATCAATAACAAGGGGAAATCTGTTATTCCACCTCTCTTGTATGGTTCAGACTATGTCACCTCACCTAAAGACAAAGTTGAATTGTTTGTTAAGAACCTTTCATCAATATCATCTTCTATCAAAGTCTTGTTTCCAGCCTCCATCTGCTAGTGGCATCTGCTATTCCTATTTTCAAAAAATCTGGAGAGCGATCTGACTCGTCCAACTACCATCCCATTAGTCTTCTTCCTATTATAAGCAAGGTTTTTGAATCTTTAATTAATCTTGAATCTAACAACTTACTTTCTGATCATTAATATGGATTTTGATCTTCTCATTCTACAGCTGATTTGCTAACAGTAATAACCGTTAGGTTTTATTGTGCATTAGATAGAGGTGTAGAGGTTAAGGCTCTTAACAGCTTTTGATAAAATTTGGCATGCTGGTTTTCTCTATAAGCTTTCTTCTTACGGTGTATCTGGTAACACTTTTAAGATTATTGAATCCTCCCATTCCGATCACGGTATAAAAGTTGTCCTCAATTGACAGCACCCTGTCTTCATATCTTGTAACTTCAGGGATTCCTCAAGGTTCTATCCTTGGCCATATACTCTTTTTAATTTACATTAATGATCTTCCAGATATTCTCACATCTGGAATTGTTCGCTGATGATACTACCATTTATTTTTGTCATGATAAGAAACCAACACTCTCTGATTGCTTGGAGGGGGTATTTGAGCTTGAAAAAGATCTCACTTGTGCTACAGCATGGGGCTCACAGTGACTGGTGAACTTTAACTCAGATAAAACCTAATTTTTTTCAGCTAATTGTTATTGCAATAATCTAGATCTTCCTATATTTAAGAACGGTAATGTTCTTGATGAGTCATCTACCCTTCATCTTCTAGGATTAACTCTTACTTTTGATTGTTCTTGGGAACTGTATACCAAATCCATTGCAAAATTAGTATCTGCTAAGGTTAAATTTCTTTATCATGCTCGACACTTTATTACTCCAGATTCTATTTTTTATCTCTATAAATCCGTCCTTGTATGGAATACTGATGCCATATCTGGGGCAGATCTTCTAATGATGCACTTTCTATTTTAGACAAGGTGCATGTTTACAATGCGTTTTATGCGTTTATGCTGTGCCTACGTGCTTCAAAGTCTTATTTGTCTAGTTTTTTCCTCGAACATCAGTTATTTGGAATTTGCTTCCTTCATCTTGATTTCTTGATTCATATAAATTTGCAATCTTTTAAGTCGCCTGTCAATCGTTATCTTGCTCTAGAAACATCTTTTCTCTATAGTGGTTGCTTGGAGCCTTGTTGGAAGCAAAGAAAATGAAAAAAAAAAAAAAAAAAGGGATAGCATATCATTTAGAATTTGTTTGTTATGGTCATGCTTTCGCCATTTTTATCTTTCAATCTTCCACAAGTTTGTATGATACCTGCATAATCACACCAATGGTCCAAAGTTTAAAGAACAACACTTCAGTGCTGCATAGTGTAAAATAAGGTAGCCTGCATGGTATGACGCTACCATTAATGTTGTTAGGATGTTGGCATCTCCATAGAGAAGAGGTCGCATGATATTGTTATGATGACCAAGTTTGTTTAAGGGCCCATAAAAAAAAAGTAAACTAAAAAAAGCCCCATAAACCATTTCATTGTGTGCTTTCTTAGCAGTAAAGACAGTTGTGCAAGTACTTTTGCCCAGGGATCTGCCTTGGCTAATGACAACAACTTGTGTTAAAACATGTTAGCAGCAACCAGCTGTGTTACAAGCAAATTCTTTGGAGGTTCGTCAAACATTATTCAATATTGGTTAAAGCAAATGTTAACCAAGGCAGTTGTTCTTAAAAAAAGTCATTATTTAAGATATAGGCGATTTGGAGAGAATGTTAATATGCGAGACTATTTTTAGATTTAGATTATTTAAAAAAAAAAAATGCTATTAACAGAACCTTTAAAGAAAAATCTTTAAAAGTGTTTTTGACAATAATTTTTTTTGTTTGTTTGTTAGTTCACCTTCCCAAGGCCCAGAAAGCCACTACAGACAGGGAGACTACTTAATTGTGGTTATAACCCTCTCTTAACTCTATAACTCCGAAACACGAACCTTGACGAACAAGGCACTGTGTGGAGAAACAAGTTAAGCGCGGTACTATTAGGGACGTGGTGGGGATCGAACTCGGAACCTCTTGCTTATGAAGCGAGCGCTCTATTACTGTACCACTACTGCATTGCAATTAATTTTATTAATAACTTTTAAATGTAATGCCTTTATATTGGCTAATGATTTGAGCCTGAAATTTTCAGGGTATCCTTAGTATGCTTCAGAAATTTGGTTAAAAGTTGGGATTTTAAATATTCCTGTTAAATTTTCAAATCACTTAGTATTTCAAGCAAATTTTCAATAATTCTTGATAACTAAAAATCCATCTGTTAACCGGAATAAAAGTTTATCTACCAAGTTTGAACAAGAGAAAAATTATATAATGGAAGACATTATGTCACTAAGTCTGACAGGAAAATGTTTTATCAAATTCAATTTTAAACGCTTTTTCCACAATTATAGATGTAAAAAAAAAAAAATTGATGTAAGAAAAATCTTTATTTAGATTATTTTTTGAAATAATTTCTCAGCAGAAATATATACAAGTTTTTGGTTTTGCTCACATTTTTTATTAAAAAGCGCATTTTTGTAGTGTACTACCTTAAATCAACTTATGATTTAACTCTATCTCAACTAAAAAAGCTAAACCTCCTTCAAAAATCAGCAACATCAATTTTGTTTAAATTAAAAAAGAAAACTAAAGCAAAATAAAAACAGAAACAAATTATTTAAAATAAATTTAAAACTTTTAAACTTTAAAATAAAAGTAAAACTTTTCGAAAATTTTTTCACGCAGAAGATTTTATCTAATTCTATAAAAATTATTTTTTACATTTACATTTTTAAATTTACATAAATAACAAATTTATATGTATATATATTATCTATTTTCTATAAATAAAAAAGTTTGATAAAAATTTTTCTTGACATTAACAAATAAAATTGTCTCTGGGTCAAAACGCAACAGTTGTTGCGCTAATTTTGATCTTATATTGCAAAGTTAATTCACCACTGTGTCTTAAAACAGCCAGAAATTAGACAACTTTTAAGCTACCACACTACTATACATTAATAACTACATACAAATAGCATTTCAAAACCAATACATAAGTATACATGACTTAATAAAGACTCACTGATCAGGTTTTTAGATTTTGAAGTTCGTACATTGTATTTTGATGCAAAAAAAAATTACAATTTTACTGCCAGTGAATAATCTCAAGTTAAAACTGAAATAGATCTATAATTGACATCATTGGATATATCAATATCTTATTTTTACCAGAAAAAACAGCCTTCTCTCTATCTGTAGTTAAATATTCCTTGTTAGTTTGAAATAAAAAGATTAGCTTAGAAAGCATATTTTCTATACAACTTTATGAACAAAATTTATGAAGAAAGTATTCTGATACAAATTTTAATTTTAACAAATAATGTAAAAAAGAATCTAGTCAATCTGATGTGACACATCTTTACCAAACAGCCACAAGTACTTGTCAACATTTTAAATGAATTAAATTTTGATATAAAATACAAATATTTTCAATATATATATATATATATATATATATATATATATATATATATATATATATATATATATATATATATATATATATATATATATATATATATATACACACCTATAGTATAACTTACGGGGACAGATTATACAAAAAAACAAATACTTACAGGGACATTACCATTATTGGGGACATTTTTGTGTACCTGTTAATTTTTTGTCCCTGTAAGCACCATTTTTTTGTATATAAAATGTTCCCGTAAACAACTTTTATAGAAAGCGAAAAGTACATGCATTGACTATCAAATAACCTGACTCGCAACAGAGTGCTGTTACATGGACTAAGGGTTTGGTTAGGGTCAGCATCAAGGTCAGGTTATATTACTGTAATTAAGCATTTTTATAAATAGATAAAAAAAAAAAGAAATATAATATATAATATATAAATAAAAATAACAAAATTAAGTATAAAAAATATACTTTTATAATAAATAATAAACTTAAATATGTATAAATAAAAACAGAAACAAAATAAAAATAATAAAAATTATATAAATATGATAACAATAGTAGAAAAAAGTAAAAAAAAAAAATGCTACAGGAATAAAAAAAACATGTCCCCATAAACACTGACTATATACATATACATATACATATATATATATATATATATATATATATATATATATATATATATATATATATATATATATATATATATATATATATATATATATATATATATATATGTATATATATACATATATACAGGGCTCGAAATAATGAACTTTTTTGTTCTGGACAAATGATCTAGGGTTTGAAGCAAGCTCTGGGCATAATTCATGGCATCAGTAAGGAAGGAGGCAATAACTTCCTAGTTAATGGTGCTCTGTAACAAGACCCTTAGATTTTCTTGGGGCACCTAAAACAAAAATTGAAAAAAAAAAAATTCTTACAGAGCACAAAAAGTATCACCATCAGGTAAGCAATAATTATGATCATAGCCCCCTTGAACATCATTAATTTCATCACCAATTTTTTTTCCATGCATAAAATCAAAGTTTTTATCAACTGCTCTTATTTCACCTAAAAACAATAAATGAATAATAAATGATTAGTTTTCAAAATTTTGTTCATATAAAAAATATTATTAACTCTCACCAGAAGGTATTAAGTTAACATGAGGAAGATAACTGGGGGCATTGATTTTAAGGACATGGTTTAAAATGCTAGTAGCACCTGCACTCTAAACAAAAAAGATAAAAGATTTATAAAACTGCAAACATCAAATCATTTTCAAAAATCCCTCTGATTTTACCTGGCCAGTTAAGTTAATAAAAGCATGATTTGTCATATTAACCAATGTTGCTTTACCACCCACAGTTGCTTTGAAAATAATTTTTAGCTCATTATCATCTGTAACTTTGTATATAACACTAACTGTCAGACTTCCTGGGTATTGTTCGTCATTATCATCGCTAACTAAACCAAATTCAACACCATCATTATGATGAAGTGACCAATTCCAAAGTTTCTAAACATTAAAGTTTATATTAGTGTTTTTAATCTGCAAGAAAATAATAAAATTCCAAAAAAACAATTACATATTATTGATGTTTTTTGCTAGTGTATAGTTTGTTTTTAAAGAAGAATTTAAATTTAAATAATTTTTGTACTATTTGTGATTCTAATTTTTATATTTGATTCTAATTTTTTTTAAATTAATCATGTCTGCAGGTTAGAGACATTTGTAAAACTGCAGTTGTGAAAGAATTAAGATTTATAAATAATTTTTGATTTTTTGATTTGAATTAAGCATTGTTAAAATACTTTTATAGAAAAAAACTATTAAGTGTTAACTAGTATGAATTATAATGAAATTCTTTATAAGTAGGACTTATTCAAAGTACTGAACTTTGATGCTTTGATATTATCATATATACCATTAAAAAAAACTCCTTAAATTTGCTTAAGAGCCTCCTTAAAGAGCCCCTTAATAGTTTATATCATGATAATATCATGATATAAACTAACCATTTTCTCTTTTTTTAAATTATTTTTTAATGAGGTTTTGTGTGAGTTCAGTTACCAACTAGTGACTCTACCAACTGTAAAACTTATTTTTTAAACTTTTTTTAACCATTAACTTAATCTCTGATATTCTGTTAGATGTGATGTTTTTCCAAATGTATTTCTAAAATATCCCCATCAATCCTTTAAAGTACTGCTTACAGGAAGAAACTTCTTTATTGGAATAATTATAATTATTCCTGACCTGGAATAATTATAATTATTCCAGGTCAGGTCAGTTTTCAGGATCATAACAACCAGCTGACCACTGCACCCAGCTAGAATTACCCTGCTTTGGGCTCTTGGTTAAGTAAAGGCTAGATATGGTGTCTCCATAAAAGTAATTATTTTAAGCAGATGCGAACTGCATCCAGCTACTGTCTTGAAGAAGGCCTCCTAAGCAAAGACTTTATGGGTAAGCAAAATAATTCTGTTAGTCAAGATCCTTTTCTTCAACTATCAAGCTGACATAGATAAAAACCTGTGTAGGATGATGAATCCTGGATCTGCTTGAATATACACATAGGTTTTTGCTTGAGCCTCCTTGATAATGGCTATACAATTCTTCCTGTTATCTACTAATGAGGGCTTAGTTCTCTTAGTGAGATTTCTTGAACTCTGTGGTAGCTCTCAGAGAGGCTGATTCCATGAACAGCTGTAAAATATCAGAATATTAACAGTGTTATAATGAGCATGGATGGTGTCCCTAATAATACTTTTGATGATGCATTGTCAAGGCCACATAAGGAGTCCTTAGTTACAATACTCGATTGAGATAACTGCACAGCTCATTGCTTGGGATGCTATGCTCTATCTATGAATGAGTCAGATTCTCTTTAAACTTAAACCATGCCCAAAGTAACTGAAAATATTAAACATAAAAAACCATCACTACCACCTAACTGTTTCAATATATCTTTCACAAATAATCGCGGTCTTTGAAGTAACTTTCCATCAGCACCTTACCTCTACCATAATTCACCAGACTTGCATGCTCTTAGTAAGACACAACATTACACAACACAACACAACATTACACAACACAACATTTTTGTCTTACGTTTAATTTCTCACAATTTAGTTGTTGTTTTTTTACTACTCATAAACTAGTAAATCATTTCTAATCAACGTTCTAAAACTGATCAATCTAAAAAGTTAATAATGAAAAAACTTTTTTTAAAAATCAATTTCAAAACTATAAAAATCATATTTTCATAAATTTGTTATATAAAGTTTACAAAAAAAATAATTTAGCCGACAGGCATAATTATGGTTGATCATTTACATTTACAAGCATACATCAGCAAAGCATCATTTACAGTTACAATCAAGCAAGTATCATTTACAGTTACAAACACTTTGATATATTAGCACTATCATAATGGGATAAAAAAATTTACTGAAGTGAAACTATAAATAAATAAACAAAATAGTTGAATGTGTAAAAAGAACATAAAAAAGTAACTTAAATTAGTTTGAAAATTTTTTTTTTTTTTAACATAGTTAAGAAATTTTAAAAGACAAAATAATTGTAAAACAGAACGTTTTAAATTTTTTTTTTAATTTAAATTAAATTTAATAAAATAAATTAATTAAGTTAAAAAAACTAAGCTAATTATTAAATATTAATAAATTTAAATTTATTAATATTTAATAATTAAATTATAATAATTTTAAATACGGAAAGTAGAAAAAAATGTATTTAATATCTGTTTTTTTATCAAAAAACAAAAAATTATTTCACAATTGCAATGAAAATGTTTTTTACAACATTTATTTACTGCTTAATGTTTTCAGCATATATATTTTTCAAAAGACTGTTTCAATATTAACTTAAATTGCATAATGTGTAGGTAGAATTGCCATTTTGTACGTAAGAAGTGAACAGCATAATGCTAAACACGTATAACAAGACCTGCAATTGATATCTATATATCAATTCATCTATTTGTAGAGAAACCAGTTTTGTATCCTCTGACCATTGTTTTATGTGTTTCCGCTTTGCTCTTCACTCTATTACCTTTCACTTTGTTTTTTCTTTATCTTCTCAAGTCTTCTCGAATCAAATCTTTTAGATGTTATTTCTGTTCAAATTGACCATGCCCTTTTTCTTTATCTCTCTGCCCCTATTGTTGTTATTAGGGACTTTAATGCTTATCACACTGAATGGCTTGGCTCTAACACCACTGACCCTGGTGGCATTAAAGCCCATAGCTTCTGTATTTCTCAATCTCTTACTCAGATGGTCAATTTTGTGAGTCGTTTTCCAGACAATCCTAATCACTTAACTTCACTCCTTAATTTGTGTATTGTTTCTGATCCAAAATTTTGTTTAGCTTCTCCTTTAGATGGTTCCAACCATGCAAGATCTCTATAAATCTTTCATTTCATACTTATTCTTTGTACTCACTCGTCTTTGAAGTAACTTTCCATCAGCACCTTACCTCTACCATAATTCACCAGACTTGCATGCTCTTAGTAAGACACAACATTACACAACACAGCACAACATTAAACTACAAAACACAACATTACACAACACAACATTTTTGTCTTACGTTTGATTTCTCACAATTTAGTTGTTGTTTTTTTACTACTCATAAACTAGTAAATCATTTCTAATCAACGTTCTAAAACTGATCAATCTAAAAAGTTAATAATGAAAAAACTTTTTTTAAAAATCAATTTCAAAACTATAAAAATCATATTTTCATAAATTTGTTATATAAAGTTTACAAAAAAAATAATTTAGCCGACAGGCATAATTATAGTTGATCATTTACATTTACAAGCATACATCAGCAAAGCATCATTTACAGTTACAATCAAGCAAGTATCATTTACGGTTACAATCAAGCAAGTATCATTTACAGTTACAAACACTTTGATATATTGTCAAGACATTAGTATTAAGTTGTAAAAAAGTACTCTTATTTACTTCAAACAACTATTGTAATACTGTCAACATTCTCATATTAATGAATGGCAACCCTCTCACTGAGTCCTCTTTTTTACACCTTATTGGATAACCTGTATTATTGGATTATCTATAATTAAATCTAGCATCGCTCTAATTTTTTTTGTAGGATTCTAGAACTTATACAACTGCTGTGATTCACAAGCACTTAACTCCAATATCTTGAGCTATTGAATTCTTGAATTCTTATTGAATTCTAGTGTTCACTTTCAAGCAGAATATGATTTATTAGTTCGTTCAGGTTCTTGCAATTATCAATATCTGCATTCTGAGAAAACGTCTTTGGTTAGTGTAAAGAATTCGGAGAGTTTCTTTCTATTTGATGCTAATTTTTGTGCAAAATATAGCTCAACTAGTCTGAACCCTGTTGATTTGTACAAAGTAGAGTCCAATTCCTTCATATTGGTATTAGGAAGATCAGTGTTGAGCTGAACATTAAACATGTCTTGGGTTTTAGGAGTATTTGCTAAAAAAATCTGTGCTTTGAATATCCTAAACAAATCAAAAAGTTGCTTTATTTAAAAAATTTACTATTTTAAGTTTATAAGTTTTATAATTTATTATAAAAATAAACAGACTCGGAAAATTATCAATAAAATTTTTTACCCAGAGTTACTGTAAACTGTTTGCCACTGGTGAGTCTTATGATGCCATGAAGCGATCGTTTCTTTGTGGCAATAACTGATGATGCAATTTTTCTGCTCCAATTAGATCATTTAACACCAAAGTTTGCAAATTTTGATGTCTTTTTTTTGCATCTCTTTTCAGTCTGTTGTGTAAATATAGCTCCTGAGCTTGGTGATGAGCATGTATCATTTGTTTTTTTTGTCATTCACTGGATGTTTTTTATTAAGCTTTTTTTTTCAATCTTGCAAATCAAACATTCACAGTTCAGAGTATTTCTAGTAGCTGGCTTAACATAAATTGACTCAAAATTAAACAACTTAGGCAATAAAAAATTTTTGTCACCTTGATTTTATGTTTGTTTACTCTTTTAAAAAAAAATGTTCTCTTTTATATTTTTGTAAACATAAAAAAACACAGTTTTGCAACAATCCTTGTGATTTATGCTTCTGTTAGGCATTTTAAAATGTTATTAATCAAAACTTTTTATTGAGCAAAGCATAATTCTTTACTAGTTACAAGAAATAATAAACTATGACCAGTTATGAATTACCTTTTTATTAGTTCCTAAAATAATATTTTCTTCAATTTTTAATTATATTTTAATTTCCTATTTATCAACCTAAATAACTACTTCCTGAATTTGAACAAACCAACCACTGCATAGGCTTGTTTTGTAAAATTTATTTTATTACTTTTCTTTTTGGTTGTTTAGAAAAATGTTGTTTGAAAAAAAAATTCTCATTTGAAACTTGCTAACTCAAGGTGTTTTTTAACAAAATCTTAAAAACTGATTTGATATTTTGCCAAGTTCATCTACTGTATGTATATAATCATCTCTCTAAAGGATTTTTTGGGAACTGCCATAAATAATAAACCTAATTTTTACAGACCATGAAAGGATAGTGTTGCCCATTATGGAAAAAACCTATCCACCATGAACTAGTAAGCGACCGGGGTTGATATTTGACTGGGTCCAGGGGCGGGTTTGATAAAACATTTATATATAATATAATGTTTATGCAGCTTTATACATCCTATCATCATCATCATCATCATCATCATCGTCATCATCATCATCATCATCATCATCATCATCATCATCATCATCATCATCATCATCATCATCATCATCATCATCATCATCATCATCATCATCATCATCATCATCATTATCATCATATCATTATCATCATGGTCATCATCATCATATGATCATCTTCTATTTCGGCAAATACTACACCATATAAATACTAAAATTTATATAAATATAAAAGGATATTGTATGCCAGCATCTAAATAAATAGCAAACATATATGTTTATATTATAATATGTATGCATAAAGCGCATCTCAGAAGCTTTTATCCTTCTGGACTAAAAGTTTGGAAGCTTTTATTCCTACTCTTCAATTTTAAGTCAAACCTCATTCTACTTCATATTTTTCACCATCTTGAGCAGTTGCTTTATTAATCATTTATTTCATGTTTTTTACAAGAACATCTCTCTTAAGAACAAATGTCCTTTTATTATTACAAGAAGCCAATGTAAAAAGGTCCTGTCTGATGTTTAGCTCTGTTATTCTCAATTTAATAAATCTTGTATCTTATCTCAGATATTAGGTTCTACAGACTTTTGGTTAGTCTTCTACGGTATCATTAACTAAAGTAAGTCTAACATTTAATCTTTAATTCATGGGTCTGATCTTTTTACTTCTCCCAGAATAAAGCAGAGTTATTTGCAAAGAAATCTTACTCTAACTTGGCTCTTGAATCTCGTACCCATACTCTGTTAAACATTGTTTAACATTAAACATTAAACTGTTAAACATTGTTTAACATTAACATTAAAAATTGTTAAACATCCAAATCACTTTGGCTTCCAATGCTAAAGTTAATTCTCAATTAAACACTTCTAAAGTTTGTGCTCCAGACAAGATTTCTATCAGTCTTAAAAAGGTGTTCTCCAGAACTCTCTTCAATTTTTGCTAAATTTTTAAAAAGTGCTAAATAAGTGGTTCCAATTTTTAAAAACTCTAGAACACTTTGACCCTTCTAACTATCCTACGATTAGTCTTCACTCTGTTATTAGTTTCTTTATATAAAGATTTTGAGATTATTAAATTATTTCTTTCTAATTGCAGTATTAAAGTTATTCTTGAAGGCCTACACTCTTCTTTGTTTTAAGTAACTTTAAGGGTACCATAAGTTATTTTATGGCACCCTTAAACTTATATCTTTGCTTCTGCATTGTTTCTTCTCTACAATATCGGTCTTCATGAAAAACTTACATCTAAAGTAAGTTTTTCATGAAGGCTCTATTTGCTGATGACTTAATTTTATACTCACGCCTTGACAAAAAATCTTCACTTTTTAATTGCTTAGAACAAGCAGCCAATTTTTAATCTGATCTCTCTTCTGTAACAGCCTAAGGCTTGCAGTGGCTTTAAGATTTAAGTTCTGGACTTAAAATCTACAATTTTTGTTAGACAACAATACTCATTTATTTAATGAAAAAAATTATTACAATAATGTTGAAAATCCTATATTGATGAATAATAACCCTCTTACTCTCAGGCAATGTCTAAAAGCACATTGTAAATGTAATTAGACCTGCTTTATCTGTAAAGCTTGAGCCACTCTTTCATCATTGTAAAGTTGCATTTCTTTTTACTACAAATACCACCATGATCAATGCTCAAACGAACTATCATCTCTATTACGATAAACCAAAACTCATTCTTGCTTGGCTTTTTATTCAACAAATTGCATTCTTTTACTGTATCTGTCCCTTCATGCTATAAAAACTTTTATTAATCCAGTTTTTTTTCCTTGCACATCAAAAAATCCTTATAACTCTTAGCCAACTTCATGTTTTTCTTTTATATACAACCTTTAAAGTCTTCAGTTAACCATTTTCTAGTATTAACTTATTCTCTATTTTAAAGTAACTAAATAACTTAATAGTGCTTGCTTGCAATCTTGTTGGAAGTAAATTAGAGTTAAAAAATATATAAATATATGCCAGTATTTAGTAAATAGTAAATGTAAGCATAAAATTATAATATATAAAGTATTATAAATTTTTTTTATAGTTGCGGCTATAAACTCCTGCTTATAGTTTTGCCTGGGCTGAAAAAAGTCTCACTTTTAGGCGGGGATGGGGCCCCGGTTTTTTAAAGCTTTTATACCTGTTGCATAATTGAACACTTTCTATAGTAATTTGTTGTAATGCTTTATTATTTTCATATAATTAAAATAATTCAGCATTAAAAAATTCAGCATTAAAAACAGTTTGAACACTACTAAAATATATGAAAGATATTATAGTGTTTTTAAAATAAAGAACTACTTCTTTACAGGACTAAATTTTTTTTTAAACAAAGTAATATGTTGGTTATTTATTATGCATATAAAAACTGATTTTCATTTTGGATATAATTATTTTAAAATATTTATTATTTTATCATCATAAATTTATAATATTACCTTATAGAATTATAAAGTATTTTTCAATGAATGTATGAAAAAACAACAATTCTTTTCTAGGAAAATGAGAATGCCTTTATTTTTTATTTTTTCACAGTTTTATTAAAGCACCAATGCTCTACAACAATGTTTGCATGTATAACTTAATAATTTCTTATATATATATATATATATATATATATATATATATATATATATATATATATATATATATATATATATATATATATATATATATACATATATATATATATATATATATATATATATATATATATATATATATATATATATATATATATATATATATATATATATATATATATATATATATATATATATATATAGATCTATAGTTTGTTGTCTTTGGGAAGAGCGGAAGGAAAAAAGTGATTCTTACGCCAACACATATCACTTTTAATTACTTTTGACTTTTGTCCAACATTTGCGTGTTGGACAAAAGTAAAAACCATTAATTTAATTACAAATAAATCGTTTTTTAAAAAAACCACAAAAACGCAAATTTAATTGACCAGAATGTTTTAAAAACATTCTGAATGTTTTTAACAATATAAACAATGTTTTTATTTTTATTTTTTTTAATAAAATGTTTTTATTTTTAATTTTTTTAATAAAATGTTTTTATTTTTATTTTTTTTTACTGTAAATCATGCGTGGAGTGTTGCTACATCAACTATCATATAGCCTGACTCGCAAGGGATCAATTAATAAAAAAAAATAATTCCGGTCTTGCATTTTAATTTTTACTTTTTGTCAACAAAATATGGAAAAAACTTTCGGACAACATAAGGGTTGTGTATATATATATATACACAACCCTTATGTTGTCCGAAATTTCGGACAACATAAGGGTTGTGTATATATATATATATATATATATATATATATATATATATATATATATATATATATATATATATATATATATATACACATATATATATATACATATATATATATATATACATATTATGTTAGAACTACTTATACTTTAGCTAAACATATAAATCTATATATATATATATATACATATTATGCAGGGCTCGAATTAACGTAAAAAAATCTAATCACGATTTTGTTGTTGCTTATAACCCCTCCTCCACTCCCGCCGGAAGGGAGGGGGCATTATTTATTTTAACTTATTTATAATAACATATATAATAAGTCTCATTTTTGCATAAGATGACATAACATTTACGTTCAGCGGTTATAAAGTAGCTTTAGTTATAATTTACATTATTACTTTTATTATACTGCATTAAATCTAACGGCTATAAAATCAATGAACTTGATATAATCTTCTTTTGTAAAATCAATGAACTTGATATAATCTTCTTTTAATTAATTATTTCATTTTCTATTTTATTTACATATTTTAAACTGTTTAAAACAACTAGAATATTTAATTTTCTATAAATTTTTAACAGTAAAAAAAATTATTTAAAACTCTTACAAAACAATCTATAAATTTGAAACAGTTATAAAAAACTATTAAAAATGACGAAAACATTATCGTGATAAAATGTTAAAACTTAACATTTTCATGAAAACCAACACAATCACAAACAAAAATGATAATTAAATTCTTATTAAGTAAATTTTCTTATCTAAGTAACCTTATCAAATTCCCATGATATTTCTATCTACTGCTTTTTCATTCAATGTATTTTTAATAAAAGTCAGCGTTTACTTTTTTCATTCAATAAAATAAAGCGAAAGAAAAAAATGTGTCTAAATAATAGAATCTTTTACGATCTAATATTTTTTTTGATTGCTAATAGAAATAGTATTAGATCGTAATCGTAAATATTTTAATTGTTTTGTAATCATTTCACTAGTTTAATGCTTAGAATATTAAATTTTCTTCCTCGCTTTCACTTTCTTCCAAATCCGATATTGTAACTGTCGCTAGATCAACATCTGTTTTTCCTGACTTTCTTTTTCTTTTTTCTGGATAACGATGAAAATTTGCTGACAATCGTTTAACTTTATCATTATACCATTTGTCCATAGCAGTATCAGGTTCAAATTTGTCAATCTCAGGACCTTCTTCACTTATCCGAAGTAGAGATTCTAAGAGATCTCGTCTAAGACAACTTCTCCAGTCATTTTTTACGCGATTCATACATGAAAACATTCGCTCTACTTTTGCATTTGTAAAAGGACAAATTATAAATAGTTCAAAAATATCAAGAATATTTCGGCATTTTTTGACCAAATTTGATTTGGAAAAAACAATTTCCCAAATTTTCAAATAATACTCATTTTGATTGTTACTTATGATGGGAAACATGTATGCTTTTAAAATGATCCACTCATGAAGTATATTATTCAAATCAAATCCTACACCAATTAAAAATTCAGAAAAATGTTCAACAACTTCACCGATAGCTATATTGCCAAAAATTCCATCATTCACATTTAACGGCCAGTTATAAACGTCAAGTAAAGCTACCAAATGTACAAACAATGGTGATTTTTGGAGAGATTGAAAACGGCCTTCCATACATATGGTAATATTTGCAATAATTAGCTTGTACTGGTCAAGAACATGGCTATTAACTTCGGTATATTGAGAAAGTACAATATTTTGATAACATTGCTTTGAATCAATTGTCTCAATATCTTTAGACAGTTTTTTATAATGGGTTTTTTATAATTATAACACTTGTATCATCAAGCAAATAGTCTAGCGAATTTTCTAGAAGAATTTGCAACTTAGCCATTCTTGAACTCTTCTTACAGCTTTTACTGGATCATGAATATTGTTCTGAAAACTTAAACTCAGACGCCGAAGGGGAGATAAAACATCAAGATATATTGATAAATGAATAGGCACAGACACATTTTTCCATTGCTTTAAAAAACCCTTTAACTCTGCTCTCTTTGCTACCTGGGAGTCTGTTATAGGCAATGATTCAATATGTGTCATAAACACACCATAATTTTCTAAAGCAATTTTCATTGCTTTATACTTGTGATCAATCCACCGAGTTCCGCATGCTTTTGTTGGTTTTGGAACGCTATTACCCCAAGCTTCGGCTAATCCTTGTAGTTTTCGGTAGCGCTTTGGTGACTTTTGATACAAGTGATAAAGTTGTAAAAGTAGTTCGTCAACAGTTTTGAAGGCAGATAAACTTTCAAACGCATCTTTTAAAGCAAGTTCAAGTCGATGGTTAAAACAGTGTACAACTTCCAGTCAAGGAGAACCTTCCTTTATTAATGCGCCTAAACCAGCATAAGCTCCTAGATTAATGTTAGCTCCATCAAGATTTACACCCAATAGATGTTTATAAGAATAAACCTTTTCGTAATTGAGCGGTAATTATGAATGACGTGACCTAATGTTTTTTTTGGGTGGGCAAAATTATAAACAAACTTGGCAAAACGCTTTATCTTTTTATTGTTTGTTTAAATATCTAAAAATAGTTTATCTGGAAATATATAATTGAAAATTGTATTTTACCATGCCACTTGAAAAATACGAAGATTTTTTAAATTTATCTGTTGAACAGCTTGTTAGTTTTTTAACTGTTCGTGGGCTAAGTACTACTGGACGCAAAGTCGAGCTTGTTGCTAGAGCATTTTCTGCAATGGAATTAAATATAGATGTTATAGAGACAGCAGAAGAACAGGAAAAAAAACTTAAGCAATCTTATACGGACAAGCTAAAAGCTTTAGATCTAATTGACCCAAACTCTGTTCCAATGGAAAATAGAAAAGACTTAGTATCTGAGTGGCCTAGTATAACCATATATATTTTCATATATTCTTAATAAAAAATATTTTGATTCGGAATATATTGGCAAATATAAGGACCAAAAAGCATTTTCATTTTTCGATAGTGGTTTTGTAGGCCCAATAATGCACTTCAGGTTTAAAAAAGATGTTTTATTTGCATATTCTGAAGTGTGTGATTTGCAAAAAAATTCACAAAAAAAGAAAGCTTTGGATTGCCTTTTGTAATAATGATATTCTTTCTGCTTGGTGTTCGTGTATGGCTAGAGCTTTTGAAGTTTGTAATCATGTCATTGCCACCCTTTATAAAATGGAATATACTAATAACAAAGGTTGGTGTAATCCAACATGCACAGAACAAGCTTGTGTCTGGAATAAGTCTTCTAGAAAAGATATAAAACCGTGCTTAATAACTGACCGAGTCGTTAGAAAAAAAATTGCAAATAATGAAAAAAATGATAATAATAAGGAAAACACTAGGATGAAAGCATTGCAAGAATTCGATCCAAGAATCGAAAGTCATCGTGAATTTAATGAACATTCATTTGAAACTTTTTTAAACAACATTCATATCTGAGCCTTCTGCTGTAATATTTAAATCAAACCATCATTTGAAACCAGGTATTGCTAAAAGCAATACCTGGTTTCAAATGAGAAAGGGGAGGATAACTGCATCCAAACATCACAGAATATATACCAAAGTTAATACTCTTTCTAGAAATACAAGTTCTAAGAAAACAACTCCTCTTGTTGCTGAGATTTTATACCCTCATAAAAAAACATTTGTTACTGCTTCTATCAAATGGGGAACTGATCATGAGCAAGATGCTATAAAAAAATTTTATGCAGAGCATGTATCAAATCACACTGATTTAAAAATTGAAAAAAGTGGTCTCTTTATTTTGTATGACAGACCTTTATTTTTACATTGCTCGCTCCCCAGATGGATTTATGGTATGCAAATGTCATGGTAGAATGTGTTTAGAAGTTAAATGTCCTTTTAAAATTATTAATAAAACAATCAAAGAAGGAGCTAGTGAATGTAATTTCTTTACAATAAAAAAATGATCAAATAACATTAAATAAGTGTCATAAATATTACACACACAGATTAGTTCCCAAATGGCAATTACAAATTGCAAGTCAGCATATTTTATTGTTTGGTGGCATAAGGACTTATATGTTGAAGAAATCGAATTTGATCAAGAGCTCTGGGATATGGTGAAAATAAATTTAGATATTTTTTTCAAAACATATGTTTCTACAGCATTATTACTAATAAAACCTATAACATTCTGTGGAAAATGCGATAAACTTATACTCGAAGATCCAGAAATCAATGTTAAAGAATTTAATGAATTTAGCAATATTCAATGTGAAGTATGTTGCGCTTGGTTTCACTGTTCATGTCAAAATTTAAAAAAAAGAAGACTATGAGTTAATAGCAGATCTAGACTGGGTTTGTTGCATGTGCTCAATGTCTAGTTTATGTTTAGCTTAAATCTTCAATGGATATTTATTAAGAGTTTAGATAAATATGTTGTTTTTATTTACATTTTTTTAAATTCTTTCTGCATTTTCAAAAGATTTTCAAAAAAAAGTTTTTTCGGGGCTGGTTTGGTTAAAAAAAAAAAACTAATTTTTTACACATCTTTCAAACCCTAGTTGATATAAACTCATGTTATAATAATAACCTAAAGTTTGGACAGTGGAACATTATATTATACAATAAAAAAAACTATTTAGTAAACTAAATTTGTTTAATGAACTATTTAGAAACTAATGGTTTTCTCAAGTTTGATATAGCAGCACATACGCGTAGTATATTATTCATGATAGGTAGGTATAGTAATGGCTGTGTTATTTTTAAAATACGGAAATGTTTTATCCTTTTTATTGCTTGCTCCACATAAATACGTACATTAGCAATGTTTGATGTTTCTCGA